>NC_091951.1:78995504-79125504 GCF_031021105.1 Erythrolamprus reginae
GACCTGTCAAACACATGCACTCTCTATCACTCTCAGCCCCTTTGCAGAGGCAGCAAGCCATGTGCACATTAGAGGCATTGCGAGTGATCCATGCAACAAATTATCCTTGTGAAAGAATAAAGACAAAGGCTCGAGCCCTGCGGACTTCCTTCATGTTAATGCATTCAGAGCTTTTTTTTAAACTTAGACTAGGAAAAACATCTCAGAGTAGGAAAGGGACATTTACAATAGCATCATTCCTTGCAGTAGCTCGGGACTAGCAAAGCATCGAGTGTGTGTAGGGCTTCCTCCAGTGACTGCACTTCTCAAGTCTTGCACTTTTTCTGGAAGCAAAGAGGGGTGGGAATACTGAGTGCAAGGCTTTCCCTCTTATTTGGAGGGAAGGGATGACAGCAAGGTGGGCTACATCAGGGCTGTCAAGCTTGCGGCCCGTGGGCCAGATGCGGCACGTGCTGGCCACGCCCGATTTAGCAAAGAAGGAAAAAGCCGTGATACATCATGTGGCAATACCATTGACGACACGAGTTTAGCATTCCTTGGCTAGATGTTATCCTTTGGCACTACACTTGTGGTAGACAGAGTTGGCTCTTCTTTGACTCGTGGACTTCAACTCCCAGCATTCCTGAGCCAATCATGCTAGCTGAGGAATTCTGGGAGTTGAAGTCCACATGTCATAGAAGAGCCAACTTTGCCTACCGCTGCACTACACCAACCTCTTAACACTTGATTTCCTTTGTCTCAGCAGCATTGAAACAAAATGGACCCCAACCCTACAATGATATAAGTTCCTGTTTGAGTGTGCAGCACAGTCTGCTTCTCAGACAACATACTGAGATGCATTTAAAATATCAGACTGCTAAGCTTAATAAGACTGCTGAATGAGGCAGACCTACGACAGGTTCTCAGAATGCCAGGTAGTTGCAGCACATCCCTCACGGTCACATAACTGGAACCCAGGCTCAAAGCACTGCAGCAAGCTGTGGTCACATGACTGCGATTTCTGACATTCCCTGCCTGTTTCCCATAAGCGAAATCGATGGGGAAAGCCAGCAGAAAGTCGGAAGTCACAGCCATGCAAGGTCCCTGCTTAAGAATCCACGCAGTCCTCACTTGACGACTGCAACTGGGACTGCTGGAACTGTTGTGGCTTGAATGGCACGGGCAAGTGATGCCATGCCATGCCTGACCATGACTGTGTTGCTTAGCAATGGCAAATCCAGGCCAACCTGATGTCATGGTCCAAAGACTTACCTGCACATTTTTTGGGGGGACACTGATAGACTTTTGCTATAAACCTACAGGAGTAATTAAGATGGTCTAACCCAGTGATGGCGAACCTTTTTTTGGCTCAAGTGCCAAAAGGGTGCATGCACACAACCATAATGCAATGCCCTTCCCCCATACATACGCAGAACTCGAGTGCTGCCCCTCCCACACATGCACGCAGGTCTCTCTGAAGCTGTGGAGCTGCTCTACTACTTACCTTCAGATAGTTGCAACCAGGCCTCCCACACCTTGGCCCATTTCTTCTGTGGCCTGCAAGGCTTTCCTGAAGTCCTCTCCAGTCGATAATAGAGCTCTGGATCAATCTGGAGCTCTGCTATTGGCTATAGAGGCCTTCAGAAAAGCCTTGCCGGCTGCAGAAGAAATGGGCCAAGGTGTGCGAGGCCTGGCTATAAGTGTCCAAAGCTGAAAAAGTTCCTGAAGACCTCTGACAGCAAAAAGGAGGCTGGAGGGGAGCTCACAAGTGAACTTCCAGTTGGCCATTTTTCGCCATCCCCACCCTGAAGCCTGGGGTGAGCAAAAATGGCCGAAAAGAAGGCCCAAAATCAGCTGGCCAGCATGCACATGTGCTCTGGAACTGACATAGGGCAACGCCTCATGTACCCTCGGATATGGCTCCGATTGCCACCTGTGGCATGAGTGCCATAGGTTCAACATCACTGGTCTAACCTAAGCTTTTCTGAATGTAACTTCACAAATTTCCAGCATAATTCCAGCAGACTGTAATATGTCTTGCTATATGTGAATGGGAATGAATGATTTTAAATGTTATTAGAGTTTTTACATTTTTTTTAGCTATATTAATTGAATTTTTTAGATATGTATATTGTATATTGTTTTGTTATGTTGTGAGCCGCCCCGAGTTCTCGGAGAGGGGTGGCATACAAATCCAATTAATAAATAATAATTAAATATATAGTTTATCATCAGTATTGATAAACGGGGGCAATTTGTGGCATAAAAAAGTCACCCAGATGTTTCCTAAATTGCCTCTTCCCTTCAAAAGACATCACATGGCATCTTGGGTGACCAGACTGTTGAAAGGGATGAAGTAGACTAATACAAGTTGGAGTATTGTTGCAGAAAATCTGGGCACAATTTGATTTTAACATGAATTTTGAGTTCACCTCAAGAACCGCTTGCAATCCTATTTTGTGGCAGTGGATATAGCAAAGAGGGTTGTCTTTTTCTCTACCTCTGTTGCATTTGCATTGAAGAGTCCTGCAAAAATCCTTTTGATGTTGCACAGTACTTTTTCCATTAGGATATTGAGGGAAGGGAATCAGAACAGCTAGAAGTTGGCTGAGAGCAATTTTCCATCATTTTTTTTTAGAAAGACTGAATTTGCCACAGATTCTAGTACAGTGTTCCATCGATTTTCACGGGTATGTGTTCCGAGACCGCCCGCAAAAGTCGAATTTCCGCGAAGTAGAGATGAGGAAGTAAATACACTATTTTTGGCTATGAACAGTATCCCAAGCCTTCCCTTGACCTTTTGTATGCCACAAATTGCCCCCGTTTATCAATAGGCTTGGGATACTGTTAAACCCCTAAATTACACCCCTAAATTACAATTTCCCATTCCCTTAGCAACCATTTAGATTATTACTCACTATGTTTATTTATTAAAGTTTATTAAAAAAATGTTTTTTAAAGGCAGACGAAAGTTTGGCAATGACATATGACGTCATCGGGCAGGAAAAACCGTGGTATGGGGGGGAAACCGTGAAGTATTTTTTAATTAATATTTTTGAAAAACCGTGGTATAGACATTTTGCGAAGTTCGAACCCGCGAAAATTGAGGGAACACTGTATTGGGGCAGATTGTAGTTCCTGTTCATATTGATTTTTTAAAAATTGCTTATACATATTGAGGAGTTGGAAAAGTTTGAGGCCCACCATCTGTTTGCTCAACTCTTTCCCCACCTGGCTAACTAATTAGTCACACTGGAATCACCCATGGTTACCAGAAATGATTAACGACTCAGCAAGGCAAAATAAAGTTATTCGACCTTTATTGAAAAGCCCTCTTTGCACCTCAAAGAATTTTGTAATTATAAGACAGGCTCTAATACTCTATTTCTGAATAAGGTGGTTGAGAAAATGATAACCTTGCAGTTCAAGGTGGATAATGAAAGTTATTATCCAGTGAATGAGGTACACTGGAAATCAGGTGAGGAGAAATGTAACATTGGTATGGAGGAGTAGAGAGATAGCCCTGAGGAAGAAGATATGCAGCAGCCGTTAGGAAAACATGAACTTGGCCAAAAAAAACCCCCCAGGACCTAATGAACACTCAAGATTGTCCACCTTGCTTCATTCTCCTGGGTATGAGAGAGAGAATGAAATCAAAATTCTATTAGGCTTCCTGTCACCTTTTATAAAAATAAAGCAGATTTCCTGTACTTCCTATTTCCTGACCTGACTTTTTTTTTGAAGAGCTGCTATTTTCCACCCCTCTTGAATTTCTTGGCACCTTTCAACACCACTGATGGAGTTGGACATCTGGAGAATTTGGGCCTCAGGGCAATTGTTTTGCAGAGATTCCAGTCTTTCTTTCCAAATGCAATTCAGTGTCCTTATAAGGTCTTCGTGGCATAGGGCCTAGATACCTGAGGGATCACCTGCCTCCAATAGTGTCTACCTGTCCAGTAACATTGAACAGAATGGCTATGCTCCAGGTGCCTTTGATTAAACAGGGTCACCTATCAGCTATCTTCTCGGCTGCAGCACCTGCCTTCTGAAAACAGGTTCCCCCAGAGATGCATATGGTTGTCACCCTGCTGATATCTTAATTGTCCTTGAAAACCTGGCTGTTCTCCTAGGTCTTGAGGTAGAATGTGTCAACTGAGTCCATCTTGGTTATTTTTTGCTTGTTTGTATTTTTTTTCTTGATTCTTTTTCCAACTTTTTTGCTTTTTGAAAGTTTAAGCTTTCAAAGATCCATCTGTTAAACTACTGAAGTTTGCAGATGATACAACAGTGATCGGACTCATTCGAGACAATGATGAATCCGCATACAGACGGGAAGTTGAACAACTATCCTTGTGGTGTGACCAGAACAATCTAGAACTGAACACACTCAAAACCGTAGAAATGGTGGTAGACTTTAAGAGAAACCCTTCCACCCTTCCACCTCTCGCAATACTAGACAACACAGTATCAACAGTAGAGACCTTCAAATTTCTAGGTTCTATCATATCTCAAGACCTAAAATGGTCACCTAACATCAAAAACATCATCAAAAAAGCACAACAAAGAATATTCTTTCTGCGCCAGCTCAGGAAGCTCAAACTGCCCAAGGAGCTGCTGATATAGTCCTACAGAGGAATCATTGAGTCTGTCATCTGCACCTCTATAACTGTCTGGTTTGGTGCTGCAACCCAACAGGATCGACACAGACTTCAGAGGATAATCAGAACTGCAGAAAAAACAATTGCTGCCAACCTGCCTTCCATTGAGGACCTGTATACTGCACAAGTAAAAAAGAGGGCGGGGAAAATATTTACTGACCCCTCACATCCTGGACACAAATTGTTTCAACTCCTACCCTCAAAACGTCGCTACAGAGCACTGCACACCAAGACAACTAGACACAAGAACAGTTTTTTTCCGAACGCCATCACTCTACTAAACAAATAATTCCCTCAACACTGTCAGACTTTCTACTAAATCTGCACTTCTACTCTACTAGTTTTTCTCATCATTCCTTTCACCCATTTCCTCCCATGTTGACTGTATGACTGTAACTTGTTGCTTATATCCTAAGATTTTTATTAATATTGCTTCTTCATTGCTTATTTGACCCCTATGACAATCATTAAGTGTTGTACCACATGATTCTTGACAAATGTATATTTTATTTTATGTACGCTGAGAGCATATGCAGCAAGACAAATTCCTTGTGTGTCCAATCACACTTGGCCAATAAAGAATTCTATTCTATTCTATAATCATATGGGGTCTAAATTTAAATTTAATAAAATAATAAAAAGAGAAGCATTAGAGTTGGACAGCATTTTCTCCTGTCCATTTTCTTCTCCTTTTATCAACCCAGTCCAAAAACCTTAATCTATGTAACCATATCAGCCATTTATTTGTCTGTCTGTTTGTTTATTTGTTTCTGTCTGGTTGGTTTTCTATGCCACACTTCTCCGCAGACTCAGGGCAGCTTACAAAAATTAAGAATAAAATACAATATTCTCAAATGGCTGCAATCTCAAGAATGTGTAATCTCAAACTGATCATGTCCCTGGGCGCTAGAAAGGCCTTTTGGAGAGAAAGTGTGCATGTGTGTGTATTGGGGGGGGGGAGGGGGGGGAGGGGAGATGCTCAAAGGTACCCAGATATCCAAACAGTATTTTGCTGAAGCCTGAATGCATGCTGGTCACATATATGCATTTTAAACCTATTTCCACAACAGCTTTCTTTTACCTGAGAAAACTGCCCTGTATTGCCAAAGCATCTGGAAACAAGCATTTGCTTCAAATGCTACACATTCTCTAAGCACTCAAAATTCCTCAATCCTACTACCACGTCTCAATGATTTTCACAGAAAGAAGGGATTTGTTGTCCGTCATATTCTTTTCTTGGAACCAAACAATACTTAATCAATTTAATCAAAAACAGGCTATTTAGAAAACAAGCACAAATATTAAACCTAAAGCTAGGAAGTCACTTTTCAAATTAAGAGGGAAGAGACTGAAGTTTCAAAATTATATCAACAACAAACACACCCACCCGTACCAAATACAAATATATTTCATCCTGATCCTGGCTACATCATCTATTTATCAAAGTGCAAAGCACATTCTATTCGGAATACACTGAAAAGAGATTGGCCATAAATCCTTCACAAACTGGATTATAGGATATTGTCTTCCCATTATTTGTCTATGCACTTATGCTTTGCTAGAGCTTTACTGATACAAAAGGATCATGACAGGGAATAGAGATGGGCAGAGGAGTTCTCCCTTTCATTTTTCTCCCCATGAAGAAATCCATCCATCTTTTATCCTCTTTCCAAAAAAAAAAAAAGTCCAAAGGCTAAATGAGTTTATTTCTCTTGAGTACAGGTGTCAACACTCAAAAAAGAAGTTATTTTGGAAGGCGACAGGTCCTGTTCCATCAATTTCCATCAACATTAATTTCCCCATTCTCCTGTCCCTCCAATCATAAAAGCTTGCCTTCATTTAACTAAGACATAAGCTTGTCCCTTGGAGAGACTTATTTCCCTGCTCTATCATTAACTTCAGAACTAATAAATAAAAATATGGAAAATACATACAACTCTGTCATTTATTTATTAATCAAATTTATATAGCCATCCATCTTATCAAAGGCAACTTGGGCGGGACACAACCATAAATAAAACAGTCAATATAAACAGATAGAAATCTAAAAAAAAATAAAATAAATTACAGCAGTTAATAACAGTAATGAAAAGAAAAATACTAACCCTGAGTGGAGGTGGGGAGGATAGAAATGGCCTCCTAAATAGTTGAGCCGACAAGACAATCAGCTCTACTACTGGTTCCCTAGGAACCCCAGGCCTCGCAGTGTAACCAGATCTTTAGGGCCTTTTGAAAAATAAAAAGGGATTGGCCAATCTAATGTCAAGGAGAAAGGATGTTTCATAAAATAGGAGCCAAAGCAGAGAAGGCTCCTGGGATCTATCAGGGACAAATCCCTAGCTAATGGTACTTTCATCATGCCTACTCCGTGAGATCTAATGGAACCAGCTGATATTATTGAGGAGAGATTGCCTATGTCTCATATTTTCTGCATTCAGTTTTAAGGTTAAGATTAGTTTAACATTAGTAACAAAATATATGTAAGAGAGTCTTTTCCCAATCAGATGTTCTCAGATGGGTTGGAATTATTGCATCCAGAATTCCCTCTCAGCCAGCCATTCAAGAGTTATCCCAATGAAGATTTGATAATTAGTTAAATTCTTCACATTTAACTAAGGTTTGGGGAGTATTAGCAGAAGAGAATGAGATAATAAGCAGTAGCATACTAAATTATTTATTCCTGCATCACAGTCAACTCCTTAAAAGTGTATTGTGATACCGCTGGATATCTTGAAAAATTCTATTCCGAGAGAGATTTAAATAGCAGTAAACAACATTTTAGATCACCCCAGCCTAGTCTAACATAAAACAGCCATTTGGCAAAACTCATCTTCTGCAATATTCAAAACATAAGAAGATATCATTGCCACCATTCATTTCTGACTGGTCTTAAGATTGTAAGACTAATGAAACCACTGTTCTCCATAAACTCACAAAACAGGTAGTCAGCAGGTAAACTTTTATGCCTCCAAAGAAGCCAATGGAGTTCAAGATATACAAAATTTATTAACATATGTTCACTCTCCTGGGTAAAATGCAGTTTTTTACTCATTCCTTTTCCCTATTCAGGATCAATAAACAGATCGACAAGAAAAGAATACATTTTAACATTAGGCCAAGTCATTGGTTTTGCATGCCTAGAGCAGTGTTTCCCAACTTTGGCAACTTGGAGATATCTGGACTTCAACTCCCAGAATTCCCCAGCCAGCGAATGCTGGCTGGGGAATTCTGGGAGTTGAAGTCCAGATATCTTCAAGTTGCCAAGGTTGGGAAACACTGGCCTAGAGCATGCAGGAGAAAAGGTACAAACACGGCAAAGGTCTTACCTGGTAAAGGTCACCTTCTTCCTCCTGGATGTCTTTGTTGGGCAAACTGTGGTGTCGTTCATATCCAGTTCTGCAGACACCATTGGGTTGCCTGGCTAGGTCCAGATGGTGATCACTGGTGGATGGGGTCATTCCTTGAGTGGATGGTGAATGCCCTTTGCGGGAAACTGTTTCCTTTCGATGATGGATCAGTTTTCTGATAACATAGCAAAGAATCACACTGAAGAGGAATGTCTAAAATATCAGTGGTACAAGCTGTAATTTCAATACCAATAGCAATTGCATTTAGACTTATATACCGCTTCACAGTGCTTTACAGCCCTCTGTAAGCGGTTTACAGCCTACATTGCCCCAACAATCTGGGTCCTCATTTTATGCACCTTGGAAAGATGGAAGGCTGAGTCAACCTTGAGCCTGGCAAGACTCAATCTGCCACACTGCTGGCAGCTTGTGATCAGGAGAAGTATCTTGCAGTACTGCATTCTAACCACTGGGCCAGTGTGGCTCCTATATATAATGAGCATCTTTTTTTAAAAAAAATCAAGGAATAAATCAAGATTTTTCCTTTACCTATATGAAATAAGGTATGGGAAAATAAGAAGCTCCTTATTACCCTTATGAGGAAATTCAACCACAAAAGATTAATGATACAGGGATGGAAACAATCTGATCATTTTTTTAAAGGTTACTGGATTCAATCTTAATCAGCATAACTAACGTGAGGATGGATGAAAACTGGACTTTAAAAAGCATTCATGGCTCACATATTATTTTAGCTTTAGAGTAGCACTTTTAATTTAGATTACAGAGCCTCTAGCTCCACTGTAGGCCATCGTGTTGTCAGTTAAGAGGGTTTTTGAATTAGTGGTATCATAATTTGAATAGTCATCAGAAAAATTTATTTACATCAAATGTGAATTTTCAAAAAGCTTCACATTCTTCTGTTCTATCAATACATCCTCTCTTTAACTTGACTTTCCCTGCAGTATATTTTTCCTTTTCTTCTGTACCTAGCCTTTAATCTCATTTATCTGTAACTTTCTCTGCTTTATTTCCAGCGTACTACTGCTGTCTCTCTTAAAAGTGTTCATTTATTTATTTATTCACTCACTCACTCACTCACTCACTCACTCACTCACTCACTCACTCACTCACTCACTCACCCACCCACCCACCTTGATATTCAACCATTCTCTTCTCCTTTTCCACTCTTTCAAAAGATGCTATGCATTCACAAATCTTGATACTAGTCTGTAAATCAATATTCAATTATTTGGGAAAAAAGGCACTCCAAGGGGGAAACCAGATGTTAAAAAAGAGAGACATCACTATACTTAAATAAAGTTCTACGTGGAGAAAAGATGAATGAAGAAAGAGAGCCAGTTCAGTATCTCTTATATTACCTAACATGGTTCTAACTATGACAGTCTAAGTTATAATTGCGTTTTCTTTCCGATAATCATATTTTCATATTGTGCTGAATGTCTCTGTTTGTTTTACTTACTGAAGAACATCCCTTTGTTCCAAGTTGTATTTTCCCCCATTCTTCATTGCCTCATTATGAATGGCTTCAATCGCTCTATCAATAGATTGCAGAACCACATCTTGTTCTAGCACCTAAGAAACACAACATATGGCACATTAAGCATATTCATCTTCCCATCAAGGTTTATAAATAACAATATGGAATTGACAAATGTAGCCATCTTAAATCTGTCGCACAGGTAGCCTCTGAAATATGCTCAATCCTTTTGTAATTATAGCCCACAGTATTCATTTATAACAAAATCCATTTCCATTTGCTACTTGATAAAGGTATGCGTTGGAAATTCTTTTGAAATAAACCGAATGAACCGGGTGGTATACAAAATTGCTTTTGTCTGTATAAGATTTATTGGTAGAATAGAAAAAACATTTGTTCTGACAGCAGTGGAATATACATCACAGTTCTTACTCACGCATCCTACACCCTGGAGTCCCTGCAATTCATTACATGAAAATCAATACCAAAACTTCAGAGGTACAAAGCAGCTCTCCAGATCAATTTCACATTCAAATTGCCATAGTGACTCTTCTGCATTCATTGTAAGATAGGTGATAATTTCACATTTATCTCTTCTTGCTATTGCTGCTCATTATTGGAAAAACAAAATGAAAAAAATCTTAGCAGCTAGAATTGTACATACGGTATTTACCTTCAGGCATTGGAGAGTGTAATAACTATTCTCCAAAGTAAGCCATTCAGCTAATGTAAAGTTTATGAAACACATCTTGTACCAAATTATTATTTACACTCCAAATTTATATTGAAATAATAAACAGTAAATATTCTTTGTATATTGCCTACAAGAAATATTGCAAATCTTAAAATAGCTGAACTTCCTGAGGTCACCCAGTCATGGCCTATCATCAGCCTTCCCTAGTTTGGTTTTACCGAGATTGGTTCAATCCCCACAATTTCTAGATAGTAGGGTTTTATGAGAGTTACAGTTCAGTATATCTTGAACTGAATTAACACCAGTCCTGTATACTCTTTCTTAGGCTAATTGTATATGTTCCTGCTTTGAATTTGAAGATAAGGTTGAAAAGAAACAACGAACAGTAAGCAATATTTGGAATATGTGAAATAAATTATCTAAAACAACTTTTGTGGAAAATATACAAATAAAATATTATTGATATGTCATTTTATCTAAAAAAACTTCTCACACTCCTTATAAAATCATAATTCAACATCATAATGAGATACTATAATTGTTCCATGAAGACCAAGATCAATTTATATGCATCATTCTCCAGATATACGTTTATCAGCTAAAATATACAATTAATATTCAAAATACCTAGAATATAAGAACATAAGAAGAGGAATGCTGAATTGGGCCAAAGCCCATGGAGTCCAGCATTCTGTGTCACACAGTTACCCACCAACTAAATTAATGATGCCCCCCCCCAATCAAAATGACTCAGAAGCAAAGGGAAATCCTCAGAAACTATGCACGACAGTTTGTTTGTTGTTACTTTTGCTGCCCAGCTATTGACGAAATCCAAAATGGCGGGTGCGACTTCAAAAGAGACCACTGCCAGTATTTCAAGCCAAGGCCGGGTAAAAGGGAATTAGGGGAAAGCAAGATGTATTATGAAGTCCCTGGGAGCCCCCAGGGTCCTAATAAGGACAGGAGAAAATGGCAAGGGAACTAATTCTCTGCTGCAAAGTCCTCCTTCCCCTGGTGAGATACGAGCAGCCGCTAGCGCTCCAGCAATCTCCCCAAGTATTAAGAGTGGAACAAACTCAGATAGGAAATAATGATTCACTCAAAACCTCTCTTTCTTTCAGCAATATTTTCAAAAGCACACTTCAACTAAGAGGAGCTGTAGCACAACTGTCCCAGCTGGGCAACTGAGAAAATGAACTGGAGCCAGGAAGGATGTCAGCAACATAAATAGAAGCTTTGGCAGGCTCAATCCAATCACCCAGCAGACAGGATTAACCCATGCATGGCTGCTATATCCACGATGAGGAAGAATACTGTATTTTCTTGAAGGGAAGATTCCCCCCTCCCCATTACCTTTTAAATGGGGGGAAAATTGTCCCTAGTAAGGAAGGCAGGGGCAACTCAACCTAATTTAGGACTGCCTTGCTTCGACACACATATGCTATTTATCAATAGCAAAATCTTTTCTACAACCCAGCCCCCAATCATTTTTCTTTTTTTTTATTTCCTCCCTCCTGTCAATACACATTTTTAAAAAATCACTCCTGCCGAGTACTTCTCTAAATGTCATTCTTCAAAACACCACGGTTGTTAAAATGCCAGTCACATGAAAGAACTTGTTCAGCAGTCTAGAATAATCATATCTTTCAGAAAAGAATTCTTCTAGACAAATGGGATCTTATGGGCTCTGCTGACAGAACCAAAGATGGATGCAGGCATGCGCTCTGCATATAATTTACATATTTAAGGCAATGGGCCTATTGCAGAAATGACAAATCCCTGAAAAAAATTTACCTTTCAAACCAAGCTTTTCCTTCCCTTTGGGAAGACCAGATAAAATGCAATAATATTCCACTTCTTCCTTGTCTCTCCCAATTTAGAGGAAACAACCCAGACCCAAAGCCATTTCATTTCAAAGGTCACATAATGAATTAAAAGCAAGATGCTTCTTATATTGAGGAAAAAGCTTTGCAATAACGTGCCACACATGTCAAGAACAATTTGAATGCTTTCCCTGGCTAGCTAAGAAACAAAAACAGCAAGCAAATATCTGGATGGGTTTTTTTTAACCATGTCGTCCTGTGAAGACATAATATTTAACCATTATTTGCTCTAAACTTGCTTTGCTGTCTTAACCCCAATTAAAATTTAAATCAATGTGGCAACTGTTAAATGAAACATCCCATTTATTGCACAACTTCACACAAAATGGTGCTTTATCTTATTAAGTGCCACTTTGTTCACAATGCTTCCAGTTAAAAGGTTTTGTTGTGTTGATGACCTAAAAGAATTAGGTCATCAGCACAGCAGTTCAAAAGATGAGAACATTTCCCAAAATCACATTTGGCTTGATGGAAATTTTTATTATAATGCAAAACTGTGGTTCCTTGAATTCATAATTTCATATCCTTTTTATTTTGGTGTGCCGCATTGAAACGATTTAAACAGAAATATAGTATAGAAGTAATAGTCAAACAAGCAAATAGAATCCCTTTTAATGGCTAATTGTTTCCAGTATTCAGAGACAACATTTAAAGCTAAGGAAACTAATCACAGTTAAAACATCACAATTGGTTTACTGCAACAGGTTTCTGAAACAAAAAGGATTTTCATTCTCCTAACTTGTCTGAGAAAAAAGTTGATAAGAAATTAGTAGTACACAGAGGGAGATGAAATGAAATTCTACTTCTTTCCTGTAGCCATCACCTCAACAAGGCAGTCAGTTATGTTGGCCAACATGAACGTGTATTCAGAAGAAAGAATAAGAAGAATACACTCAAGCTTCTTCTTTTGTGGGGAAATACATCATTGCAGTGAAATTTTTTTAAACATTAACAAAAATTACTCAGAATATGTTGGATTAAAATACCAAGTTGTTCCTACTCACTGTTATGATAAATTGGAGGCAGAAGGTGCACTGTGCACATATACAGGACAACAGATGTTTTCCAATAAACTGGATTAAATATACAGTGGTACCTCTATTTACAAACTTAATTTGTTCCATGACCAGGTTGTTAAGCAGAAAAGTTTGTAAGAAGAAGCAATTTTTCCCATAGGAATCAATGTAAAAGCAAATAATGCGTGTGATTGGGGAAAGCACAGGGAGGGTGGAGGCCCTGTTTCCTCCCAGGAGATTCCTAGAGAGGCCCCACAGAGGCTTCTCTCCACCTTTTCTGGCCCTGTTTCCTCCCAGGAGATTCCTAGAGAGACCCCACGGAGGCTTCTCCCTGCCTTTTCTGGTTACAGAGGCTCAGGTTTGTAAGTGGAAAATGGTTCTTGAGAAGAGGCAAAAAAATCTTAAGGACCCAATTCTTATCTAGAAAAGTTCATAAGTAGAGGTATTCATAGGTAGAGGTACCACTGTATTTGACGTTTTCTTTGATAGGTTGATGATTCATTTATGTAGTTCACAGGTACATAATTGGGTCTTATGAGAGCCATACATTCATTACCTCCCAGGTAGTGAGGTCAGGTAGATATTTTACCCTGCTAATCCTGACTGATAATAAGCTTTTTTTTCCCTCAAAAACTCTGCCTTGAAATAAATCTAGATAAGTGGTAACATTCTGTCTTAGTAAGCTTTTTTCTTTCTGTGACTGTCTGGGCAAGATCAGGCAGAACCATATTGCCAATAGCTAAGATGACATTTTAGTTGAAAATTCACTTTTCAACTGATTATACATAAGCTGAAGCTGAAAGAAATGAGTCATATGACCTCCACTGAAATCTAAATCCCAACATGATTTCCATCAGCCCTCCTAAAAAAAAAGGATGCCTTATATACTTCTCCAATAGCTTGCTTGCTTGTTTGTTTGTTTATTTATTTAATTAATTTCTATGCCACCCTTCTTAGACGACTTTAACGAGGATAAAGAAAAGCAATTTAAATACTATTTCAGCACACACAAACCAGTTCCTTTAAGATTTAATCTCAGTAAATGGTAAACAGTTATAGCAAACCTATTACTTAACTGAAACATTTATGTTAACTAAAAGAGAAAATTATTCATTTGTTAGATTTAAATTCCTCATTTCCTTTAGGACATCTTCAATGCAGTTTACCATTTCATATAATGGAACAGCTTCTATGAAAATTATTAAAAACTAGTATTCTGCACTGAGATTAAATCAGATGATTTATATAAACCCTCTTATAGCTTCCTTATAAAGCCACACCTTATTTTTCTACTCCATCACTGCATGCAAATTAGGAGTTTGGGTGGATTCACAGAAGCGTATTTTTTTTTTTTTTCATTTTTCACAGAAAGAGGAAGGATGCAAAAGGCCATACTGGCAGAAATGATCTCTTTGCAGAACTGTGTTATTTCCCCTAGATTTTTAGATGCATGCATGGACTTGACAGGAAAGGAAATGAGAGAAAGAATAAAATGACCTCACTCCCAAGCTGAAACTTGGCTCATTGCTTGATCGATAGCCAACATCAACACATAGTTATGAAAGAAAAGCTGCCTGCCCTCACACAATCCCCTGTCAGCAACCAAAATGACCAGCTGCAAAGAGGCAGCCATTGGAGAGAAAGGAATCAATGAAACTAGTGGCCAGGCTGGTTACTTATGAAGACTCCAACATGAAGAAAGCAGCAAAATATCATTTGCAAGTTATGAGGTACATAGGTAAATCTATGTGTATTTTAATAAAACACTAATGATGGAAAGGCACTTCCTTGTCACTCAGGGGACAAACACAAAAGAAAGCGCCACTAGTTATATATTTTTTTCCAAGCTAGATGTGAGAAAAATGTACAAAGAGAATGGTAAACTAGAGACTCAAATCCCAAGGATTCTCTTAGCAGCAAGCGGGAGAGAAATGGAGGGCTCAACAGAAGAGTCTGCACGTCTCCCTACAAAGCTGTCATTGTAAAATGTAAAGATATCAGCACAAACCTTAAAGAAACCTTGAGATGTTCTCTGAATGCATTTCATTCTGATCTAAAGGGCAGCACGGCTCTGCCTCCTCTTATAAGACAGGACTATGTTAACTGCAGAAATTTGTGGGGTTATTCCAGTGGTGGAATCTATTTATATTCCCAAGCGGTTTGGAAGTGCATGCTTTGCTTCTACGTGATTTTTCACCCTCTGCACATGCACAGAAGGTTTTGCACATGAGCAGAGGGTTAAAAAAAGGAAAGAAAATGATGATGTCCAAGCAGGTGGGCAAAGCCTGGGGCAGCTGCTGCTACCGGTTCTCCAAACCACCAGTGGCTGCTGCTACCAGTATACTCAAACTGGGGCGAACTGGTAGCATTTCACCCCTGGGTTACTCCCTAAAATGGATATTATTGTGGGACTATTGTTTTTTAACCAAAATGGATGTATATAAATTATTCTTAAAAATGCATTTAAAAGTAAATCTTAAATCACAATCACCAACGGGTCTGTAGCAAGAGATTTGGGGTATCATTTTTTTTGCCCTAAGTGTTCACAGAAGCAGAACAGCTATATGCGGGAGGGGAGTGTATTTAGTTTAGTTTAGTTTAATCAGATTTGTATGCCGCCCCTCTCCGCAGACTCGGGGCGGCTCACAGCAACAGCAATACAAGACAAATCCAATATTAAATTAATTTTAATTTTAATTAATTGCAAAAAATATGCATATTGGAGGTATTTTATACCAGACATAAAACAAAATGGACTGTTTTATTTCTGGTGCAGATGGAAACATAGTTGTTGTGCATAATTCAAAATGTTCTTGTGCAGTTGTTTTGATCAGAAATGGTCTTTTATCACAGGAGGAATTTTATCTTTTGAACCTATCTGGTGTAATGGGGTAAGAGACTGGTCATTCTGTTACCTTTTGCTTGTCTGACTGTCTGTTAACCTATCTACCTATCTATCTTACCTGAATATCAACAGATCAGGTGCAGAATTTTGGCAGTTTGCAATAACATCCCGTCATAACATGGAAGGTGCTCTCCAGGATATTAATTGGCATTGCATAAAAACATTATTTCCCCCCTTAATAAATGTATCATATAAACCCATCAGCCACCCTGAGTCCATGGAGAAGAGCGGTATAGAAATCTGATTAATAAATAATAAATAAATATGCATTTATTTTCCTTTCTCTCAATACTGCATATGCACATGTGTATAAGCATATATTAGAGAGCTAGAGCTAAAATAGTTACAATGATATGGTATAACTTCTCGTTTTAAATGTCTTCATCTCTGAAACACGAGAGTGAACCTCAAAAAGAAGATATGTCCTTTTACTGTAAAATAAGACACAAAGCCACTTCCATAACTCAGCATAAGACAGAAGCACTTCTTTTTATTAAATACCAACCTAGCATATTTCTGTGTTTTTTTAAAGTTGAAAAGTAATTTTCTACTCATCTATTTCCCCATCCCATTTATTACATTATTGATTTCTTTAATCTATTCTCCTGAGCCCCATTTTTCTCAAAAGGCCACTTATCCTTTCTTTGCAGTTAGTCCATATTTGAAAATACATATGATTTGACTTCCGGAAAAGAAAAGTCAAACTGAAGAAGCGTAGCTGATGACCACGCTGAATAAAGTAGCAGAGATTAGGCTGGCTCTTCATAATTCTTCTCCAGACAAGAATTCAGAAATTGCCCACAAGGGATCTATACAATTTGCTCCTGGTAAGAAGGAGCAGTAATGCAAAACAATATGCTTTACACTCTCCCTTTTCCAGTCTCTTTTAGATATTGCTTCTTAATGACTTTTCAACTATAAGGAAACTTTGGATCCACAGGTTTTACAACACGGACTTGGAGATCCTTCAATTCTTAGCAATAGAAATTTGAAAAACCTAAGCTTTTCACAAGGCTGACATTTGCTTTCATTCTCTAGTGTTTGGGGAGGAGAAAACAGTAGTGAATGAATGCCTGACTTATGAAAGGGTCAGAAGGCTGGCATTTGCTAGCATTTTCACTGGATTTGAGATCTATTCCTCCAGTGTGATGGAAGGACTTCCCCTCCTTGCAGAGAGAGAAGGGGAAATCTTACAGCACTGGAGAAATAGATCTCAAATCCTCCATCTCCTCCACTTGCAACCTTCCCTTCCATTGACTTTCCAGGGAAGCTGGCAACTATTGATCACATGGTTGTAAAGCACGTGACAGCTGGTCATAAATGTGAATAGTTTGCCAAGAGCCCAAAATGCAATCACAATATTGTAGGGGGAAAATATGTGCAGCCATTTACATGTATCATGAAGCTATTTCTGAAAGTCTATTAGCATGTAATAGCTGAAATGGTATTTAAAAAAAAAAAAAAAAAAAGAGCTCTAGAATTCCACACATGGGAATTAAATTGCACATGCATTACTCCGAAAGTACGGTAATCCAAGAAAGATCTACAATAAAATGCATATAAACTGAATAGCTTAAAGATTTTCACAATATGCCGATTTTGGGATACTGTAGATTAATATACTATATGATTCCTCCTGTAAATGTCTTTGGTTTAATTTTTTTCAAGTTTACAACTGCCATTTAAAGTTTAATTTAATTTAATTTAATTAATTTGACTCATCTGCCGCCCAATCCCAATGGGACTCAGGGCGGCTTACAACAGTAAATAATAAAACAATTGGAGACAAGACAGGGTGATATTGACTTCTTTCAAAACTAAGGACCCAGATAAAAGTTAGGGTGAACTGTACAGATCTGTTGCATTGTACATATTTCTTTTGAATCCTAATTTATTTTGGGTCTGTTTTATGAAATACTCCTTTTCCCCCTAACATGTCTCTGTGTTAATTTTTCTATCTATTCCCAGTAAATGTGAGATATTTCTACCAATTCATAAGCCACATTATTAATCTTGATAATGATTCAACTCTTCCATCTCATTTCTCATCAAACAATATTAAAACATGTGACATATTGGAAGGAAAAAGTGAGACTGGGATAAAATTACAAAATGCAGCGATTACCACTGAGATGATCTACTTGAGAAGGGGCAGGTACTACATCTCTTCTGCTTCCAAACTGTTAATGAGCTTTTGGTGTAAAGATTCAATGGGGTCCTGTGATTTCCAGATAGTGTGGCCTTTGGTACTAGTTCAGCAATGGTCAGCTTAGAAAAGATAAAGGACACTTGCTTCATTTGAAACTTGACAGCAATTATTATTGCCGTTCTTTGTACTGTTGATTAAGCTGCCTCACCAAATACATGTTGAATGGAAGGAGGCAAGACCTACAATTGTACAAGCTACAGTCCTCTATAATTATTCCAGACTCCTATATTTCTTTTCTTTTTAGTGGTACAAGACCTTTGCCTTATACAAAGGGTTGCAGTAATAGAAATAAACACAGGAGAAAAACTTGAGATGAATAATATTTGAGAAATTATTGTATGTCATATGTATTAAATGGCTTTCCCACGTGGAATGATTTACAATGAATTTATTCATAAAATGTGTGAGATGTTATGTATGAACAACCAAAATATAATTGTGTAACATCATAATTACATCCACCAAATTCAGGGGAGGAAATGCCTTTTAAAATTCTCATTTTTAGGCTTATGAAATCAGCAACAGAGTGATTATTACCTGGCAATTAATTAGAGGAATTATTTAAATGTACATAAATGTTTCTTCACTTATGATCTAAACTCATAATTATGATTAACTTAATGATTATGTTCTACTGATAGCAATATATAGCAAGCAGTAACTTTCAATATATTCAAAACATAGATGTTTGACCAACCAAAACGTTGCATCAGTCCTTTACAGCATCTAGCACATCTGTTTATGCAAATATTTCACGAGAAATGTGCAATTCAACTGTACAGCATAGTTTAGGTTCTATACCTGCAGACTCTGGTTCTAAAGAAATAAAATAAGTGATCAGATACCTATTCACAATAAATTAATACAAATCCTAAGAGTGCTGAGCCATTATTCCAGACCCCCTTATTTTTAGCAATCCACATTTGTGTGAAGACTGCACTACAGATACATGTTCTATGTGTCTGTAAGGAAACAAAAAAGGCAAGGATACAGGTAATTTAGAGAAAAGGTAAATATAGTCTAGCCCAGTGTTTTTCAACCAGTGTACCGTGGCACACTAGTGTGCCGCGAGACATAGTCAGGTGTGCCGCAAAGAAGGAAGCTCAGGTTCCGGTCTCGCAACTTTTTGCTGAGAGAGAGAGTGAGAGTGAGAGAGAGAAAGAAAGAGAGAGAAAGAGAGTGAGAGAAATCAAGAGAGAGAGAGAAAAGAGAGAGAGAGAGAAAGCAAGAGTGAGAGAGAAAGAAAGCAAGAGACAGAGAAAGAGAGAAAGAAAGCAAGAGAGAGAGAGAGAAAAGGAGAGGAACGGAGAGAGAGAGGGAGAGAGAAATGAGCAAAAAAAGGAGGAAAAAAGAGAAATGAGAAAATGATTGAGACAGAGAATGAGAGGAAAGAGAGAGAAACAAAAGAGAGAGGGAAGTGACTCTTGATTTAAAGCATATGATAAAAAGCACCCAAAGAATAAGAGAAAAAACCCAGCCCTCACCTGTTTTGGGAAATGGTTCAAGAGTGTGTATATACACACACACAAGGGTGGGGAGGAGACAGGGATGGAAAAAGAGAGGAGAGTGTCTTGGGGTGTCATTTTGTGTCATTTGCTTGGTGGTGTGCCCCAGGATTTTGTAAATGTAAAAAATGTGCCGCGGCTCAAAAAAGGTTGAAAATCACTGGTCTAGCCAACAACATCTAGCTTCTCAGTCATACTCTCTCTAAAAGCCACATAATAGAGAGAGAGCAAAGACTGTTTATTCCATGACAGATAAATAAAAATTGTATGGGGAAAAAAGAAAATTTTCACAAAGAACACAGTCAAAAGGATAAATGCAATACGTTCCACTCACTGAAAAGTGGTATCAAACATAACATTGCTCGTCTCTTCCCTGATAATCATTTCACAATACCACCTTCAATTCTCTTAGAAACTATTTTACAGTTCCACCTATGACATACAAACAGAAGGGTGGGGGATATAAAGAGATTATAACTACAGTGGTACCTCTAGCTAAGAACGCCTCTACTTAAGAACTTTTCTAGATAAGAACAGGGTGTTCAAGATTTTTTTTGCCTCTTTTTAAGAACCATTTTCTATTTAAGAAAACAAAATTTGAGAGTGGCACGAAGGCCCGGCCACTTTCCTGACATTCCTCCTTTAATCCTGGCCATCTCGGCCTTTTCTGGGCTGCCAGAGGAGCCTCTCGGTAGTGCTTAAGGAGGCTTTGGCAGTCCAGAGCGAACAAAGCATTTCCCTTTCTCTGGGCACTTGGGGAGGGAATAAATCTCTGCCAGCGCCCAGAGAAAAGAAACACTCCCTTTACTCTGGACAGCCCAGGGCGAACTGAGCATTTTCCTTTTTCTGGATGTTTGGAGAGGAAATAAACCTCTTCGCTGTGGTGACTCCCTCGCACAGCTCCCCATACACCCAGTGCAAGGTTGCCTCCTGGAGTGTCTGGGCGCGGAAAGGCAAAAGGGGGCGCTTTGCCCTGGCTAGATCATCTCAGCTTCAGCCAAACTGAGGAGTCACCACAGTGAAGGAAAGGCGCAAGGTACAAAGAGAGCAAACAAGAGGAGAGGGGAGCCCTTCACCATGGGAAGGAAGAGGAAGCAGGTAGCAGCAGCAGTTGCCTTTCAGTCAAAGGAGCGGGAGGTCCGCCCCTCTTTCCCACCTGGGTTTCTCTCTCTGGCACAGTGTATGGGAGGCGCGTGCTCCTCTTCACCGCCTCAGAGTCCCTCTTTTTTTTTAAGCCTTAAAGTTTGGGATTTTTTTGATTCCCCTCACCTCACCTTCTTCCTTTGGCAGCGACTGTCCTCCTCCTCCTGCTCCTCCTCCTCCTCCCATCCAGATTCCGAGCTTTTATTTCTTTCCTAATGGTTTTGTATGCTTTTACATTGATTCCTATGGGAAAAATTGCTTCTACTTACAAACGTTTCTACTTAAGAACCTGGTCACGGAACAAATTAACTTCTTAAGTAGAGGTATCACCCTTTAGGTAAAAGGAAAAGAAGGGAAACCCCCCTCCCCCCAACATTTCCTAACCATCCTCAAATCTTTCTCAATCCTACATGAAATACTCGATTTTACTTAATTGATTTTCCTTACTTGCAAATCAACTTTCCCCCTTAAAGAAGGACTTTCTTGCACCTATTTTGCTGCAGAGCCCATTAAAGTATGGAAGCAAGTCAAAAGATGCTTAGCACATTGTTATATAAAAGGAAGCCCGCTTCACACCTGTGTAATAAGTGGTAGTAGGAAGTCTGGTGTGAACATAATTTACCAATATAATCTGATGGTGCCTGAAAAGCAAAAAGGAGTCACACGGACTCAGAAGGTAAGAATAAGTGTCAACGGCGATTTAATTAAACTATGTCAGATACAGAAGGGAACGAGAGATGAATGAACATATTGGGTAACTTTGAGAAACAGGAGATTATTAGAGTTGGAAAGATATACGACTTGACATTTTGGGTGGCTATTTATGGTACGATAAAGAAAAGATTAATGTAGATTTTAATAAGCAGCAATACTGAGTTTGAAATAGGCATAAAGCAAGATTGCCAAGATTCTTTTACGGTTGTCACCCAGAAAAGCTTTTTTAGAAAATAAATGATAGTTACACAATCTCGATTGACCTATGCTGACTTACAGTATTGACCATTTTTGAAGAAAGCCTAAATTAAAATCAATAAAAATCAAGAGAACAACTGGAAATGGAAGGTCATACTTGTCAATGATTTGGTCATGTTCAGTTGACAGAAAAGTTTAAATTGGAAAAGAAGAATTACGATTTTACCAATGAGAAAACTGACTTTAAAATGAATTTGTGTACTAACGATGAACATGTTATTGATAATATGCAGCAGCCACTCAGTGATAGTAAGATGGGTGGCATATAAAGGTAATAAATAAACAAAAAGATTATACACTTTTATTGAAAATGAATATGGAAGATATTATAAAGTGTACGATTGAATGGCCCCAAAATTTTGGGATACAATATAGTGCTTTATAGATGGGAGATATAATCCTCAACCAATCTTAAATGCAGGGGTAGGCAATTAATTTTTCCAAGGAGTCACATGAGAAGCTGGGACTGTCAACCCAATAGGCTGTGAAGGCATGTAGACACACATGCACACAGCTACATAAACTGGGGGGGGGGGGGGGAGCAGTCACCTTCAAAATAAAAGCTGTGCAGCGGTATTGTGTGCATGGCATACACTTATTTATGTTTGTTTTTTAATTTCTGACTGACTCATGCATGCTGGAAGGGGCCGGATGTAGCCCAGGGGCCTTAAAATGCTTTAATGGAATTTGCTTTTTCACGTGCTATATTTTTAAATAAAATATTGACAAGTGTAGTCTTATTTTCATTTTAATCTTACATCGTAGGAGGTCCTTGAGACCTGCCCATTATGGTTAAATGTTGTGATAGTGGTTACGTGACCCATGTGACCTAATGATGCCCTCCCCCCCGCCATGAATTGTTAAACAATTTCTTGGATCATTAAATGCAGCAGAGGGAGCCTCGGGGGTGAAGGAGGCCCCTGAAGGCCTAACCTAAGCCAACCTGTTCTGGCCCTCCCAAGGCCTTCCCCCCCACACCCATAGATGCCCTAATCTCTGCTTTCTGCCACTTGGGTCTCCCCCCACAAGCCTTTTACCATTTCCACCATCCTCATAGGCTTTTTCCAATACCCACCAAGTCCCACCAATCCCACCAGGCCTAAGGCCTGATTCCCACCCAACAGGTCAAATACAGCCTCCTCCTCACATTTTGAAGAGCTCCAACACATTTCAGAGCACTGGCAAGGATTTTTGTGCAACCACATGGTGCAATTCTGAAAGTGGTTACCATTTTGTCCTATCCACAAAATGGTGTCTGCATTGAGTTGGAATGAAATGGCAGCCCCCAGACAAACTGCTTTGTTATACTGTCTTAACAAGGCCTACACGGTACTATAAATGCAGCATTCAGAAACTCCTGTAGTACTTGCAGATCTCATTAAGGCGGCAAAATGAAGCAGTTTGTCTGGAGGATGCCATTTTGTCCCTGCCCATAAGGAGGTGGGATAAAATGGCGGCCGCATTTGGGTTGCCTCTGCTCAGCCCAGGGACACATGGCCTGCCCTCCTTCTTCAATATGAAGTTCAGAGAGGCTCAAAAGACAAGCGTGATGGGTGACACACATAGCATGTGAGGAATACGGGAAGAAGGACCAAGCACTGCAGGATTCCAAGGGGTGGGATGGGGGAGAGACGCAGGGGTATTGCAGTATCCCTGTAGTTGGTCATAAAGGCAAAGATTACAGGGTGCTGCAGCTATTGTAATTTTGAAATAAAGTCATATGAAATTTGGGTCTGTCTGTTGCAACTTTGAATACAGTCATACCTCGTCTTACGAACCTAATTGGTTCCAGGGGGAGGTTCGTAAGACGAAAGGTTCGTAAGACGAAACATTGTTTCCCATAGGAAACAATGTAAAGTCAATTAATCCGTGCAACCAAAAAAAAAAACCCGCAAAAAAAACGCTGCCGCCCGGCTGTCACCTTTTAAAACAGCCTGGGGGCTTCTCAGCGACCTCCCGAACGCCGAACGCCAAACCCGAACTTCCGGGTCCGGCGTTCGGGAGGCCGCCGAGAAGCCCCCAGGCTGTTTTAAAAGGTGACAGCCGGGCGGCGGGGCTTCCCAGCAGCCTCCAAACGCCGAACACGGAAGTTCAGGTTTGGCGTTCGGCTTCGGGAGACGGCTGGGAAGCCGCCCGGCTGTTTTAAAAGGTCACAGCCGGGCTGGGTGGCTCCCCAGCAACCTCCCGAACCCCGAACTTTTGCCGAACTTCCGGGTTCGGGGTTCGGGAGGTTGCTGGGAAGCCCCCCAGCCCGGCTGTCATGTTATAAAACAGCCGCGCGGCTTCCCAGCAGCTTCCCGAAGCCGAACGCCAAACCCAAACTTCCGCGTTCGGCGTTCGGAGGCTGCTGGAAAGCCGCGCGGCTGTTTTAAAAGGTGACAGCAGGGCTGGGAGGCTTCCCAGCAACCTCCCGAACCCCGAACCCGGAAGTTCAGCAAACGTTCGGGGTTCGGGAGGTTGCTGGGAAGTCCCCCAGCCCGGCTGTGTCCTTTTAAAACACCCGGCGGCTTCCCAGCAGCTTCCCGAAGCCGAACGCCAAACCCGAACTTCCGCATTCGGCGTTCGGCGGCTGCTGGAAAGCTGCGCGGCTGTTTTAAAAGGTGACAGCCGGGCTGGGAGGCTTCCCAGCAACCTCCCAAACCCCGAACCCGAAAGTTCGGCAAAAGTTCGGGGTTCGGGAGGTTGCTGGGAAGTCCCCCAGCCTAGCTGTGACCTTTTAAAACAGCCGGGCGGCTTCCCAGCAGCTTCCCGAAGCCGAACGCCAAACCCGAACTTCCGGGTTCGGCGTTCGGAGGCTGCTGGGAAGCCCCCCAGCCTGGCTGTCACCTTTTAAAAGTTCGGGTTTGGCGTTCGTAAGACGAAAAAAGTTCGTAAGAAGAGGCAAATTTTTTCTGAACCCTGGGTTCGTATCTCGAGTTGTTCGTAAGACGAGGGGTTCGTATCTTGAGGTACCACTGTATTTCTTAAGTGACCTGTTGTATCTCAAGAGCTACCTGCAATTACATCTGCAATATCCTGCACCATGCCCATAATTTGGCAACACCTATTTCACAAAAGTAGTGTTTAAAACACAAATTGCTATGAAACCCTTCTAAACTTATATGCCACACTTTTAGCTTTAAACCAAAGGAAAGGTATATAAATGTATTTTCTTTATGGAACTGTTGCTAAATAGGCTTCTTCATGGCTACATGCAGTGTAATGTAATGGCTGGATTTCTTTTCTTTCTTTCTTCTTCTTCCTCTCTCTCTCCTTTTTCTCTCTCCCCCCCCTCTCTTTCTTTAATTTGTCAAAAACATGCACAAGATAGCAGGTATAGGTATGAACATAAACAAAAGCAAAGTAGGTATAGATAAATTAGGACAATAAGACAGTAAGACAGGGACAGTAGGTACAATGGTGAGCTTATGCATGCCCCTTACAGACATCTTAGGTATGGGGTGAGGTTGACTATAGACAGTCTAAGGTTAAAGGTTTTGGAGTTTGGGGAAGAAACCACAGATTCATGTAATGCATTCCAGGGATTGATTATTCTATTGCTAAAATTGTATTTTCTGCAATCGAGTTTGGAGCGGTTTATATCGAGTTAGAATCTATTTGTGGTCATCTGTGGATCTGATGACCCATAGGAGCATCCTTCTTGCAAAGAGCATTCAAGGTTGTGGTTGGGCCAGATTGACAGCAGCATCTGCTCTATGACTTACTTTAGGTTTCAAGAGATTATGGTGGGATTATGGCGCTTTCTCCTCAGGAGAACAGGGCAGGTAAAAAACAAGCTGCATCTGTTGTCTTCAGGCTGGCTGGTGTCTCAAGATACTCTATAACAGCTTTTCTTACTACACCTTTTATGAAAATTGTGCATAGATCCTGTGTAGGATTCCCTGAGTAGGGAAAAATATGTATCAGCATTAAACCCTCATTCTGACAACGTAGGACCCTCCCTCCAGAACCGCTTTATTAGTTCTCCTGTAAGACGACATTTCAATAAATGCTAACCATTTCAACAAACACTGTGGCAATCACATTCCTTTGAATGTTTCAACTGAGCAGAGGGAGGTTTTGCAATTCCCAATGTCATGATAAGAACTGAAACACTTATGAAGTTTTTGTAAAACAATGAAACTTGAGATACAATTATTTAACCAACTTGCAAATCTTCATTCAAATATTTTTTAGGACAGGACCCAAGGGAGCCAGAATTTAACTTAGATGTATTAATCTTCATGAATATTAGTCAAGTTTACAGCAATTCAGGCAGATGAAAAGTGCTCAAGTTCTGAATGATCTGCCATATGAAATAAATTATTCTGACACTGGCTCTTCCCCAGGCTGCATTAACGAGCTCTTCTTTCCACTTTTGAATCGGGAGGAAAATGGAACAACATTAATAAACGTTAATAAAACAACCACCACCACCACCACAGCCTACATTTAATACACCCCAGCATTAGGGTTGGACGCTGTTGCTGTTCTTTACTGTAAGGCAGCAGTGTCCTTGCTGAGTAATACCGGGAGTTGAAATCCACACGTATTTTTTCTCCTATTGTCTTAAACAACAATCCTGTGAGATTGCAAGAGTATCGCTCACAATACAGGTGGTCCACAATTAATGACCACAATTGAGCCAAAAAAATTCTATCGTTAAGTGAGACATTTATTAAGTATTAATTTCTCTGTTGCAGCCCCGGTCCTCTGGAACCAACTCCCCCAACTCTCCTCGCCTTCTGGAAGGCGCTTAAATCACATTTATGCCGGTAGGCCTGGGGACCGTGAGCGGTAGCTCCGCTCTGGCCATTAGTATGAGTGAGAGATCATTAATTGCTTTTATATTGGGTTTTATCTAATTTTTAAATGTTTTATTAATATTCTATTTTTACCTGTCTATTTTGTCTTGTCTGTTTTTATTCTTGTAAGCCGCCCTGAGACCGCAAGGAGAAGGAGTCTATTAATCTATCAAACAAACAAACAAACAAACAAACAAATACAGAAAGAAAGAAAGAAAGAAAGAAAGAAAGAAAGAAAGAAAGTTTTGCCTCATTTTAGAAACATAGAAGTCTGGCGGCAGAAAAAGACCTCATAGTCCATCTAGTCTGCCCTTATACTATTTTCTGTATTTTATCTTAAGATGGATATATGTTTATCCCAGGCATGTTTAAATTCAGTTACTGTGGATTTATCTGCCACGTCTGCTGGAAGTTTGTTCCAAGGATCTACTACTCTTTCAGTAAAATAATATTTTCTCATGTTGCTTTTGATCTTTCCCCCAATTAACTTCAGATTGTGTCCCCTTGTTCTTGTGTTCACTTTCCTATTAAAAACACTTCCCCCCTGAACCTTATTTAACCCTTTAACATATTTAAATGTTTCGATCATGTCCCCCCTTTTCCTTCTGTCCTCCAGACTGTACAGATTGAGTTCATTAAGTCTTTCCTGATAAGTTTTATGCTTAAGACCTTCCACCATTCTTGTAGCCCGTCTTTGGATCCGTTCAATTTTGTCAATATCTTTTTGTAGGTGAGGTCTCCAGAACTGAACACTGTATTCCAAATGTGGTCTCACCAGCACTCTATATAAGGGGATCACAATCTCCCTCTTCCTGCTGCTTTTCTTGCCTCAGTTGTTAAGTGAATCACTGCAATTTATAAGTTAGTAATGTTAAGTGAATCTGGCTTCCCCACTGACTTTGTCAGAAAGTCACAAAACACGATCACGTGCCCTTGGGACATCGCAACGGTCATAAATATGAACCAGTTGCCTAGCATCTGAATTTTGTTCACACAATCACGGGGATGTTGCAACTGTGAAAAATGGTCAAAGGCAAGGGTGGGCTGCCCCCCGAAACGGGGTGGGGTGCAGTGGGGTAGCGAAAATGGAGCTCTATCCCAGAACATCCAATTTGCACTGAAAGATATTGAAAGAAAATGCAGGGCGTCCTGCATACGTCACGCCCACAGTGTGGTAGTAAAAAACTTGGTAGCCCTTCACTGCTCAAAACTCACTTTTTTCAATGCTGTTGTAACTTTGAAAGGTCACTAAATGAATTGTTATAACTACAGGACTACATGTAGTCTTCTAATTTCTAGGCTAACACTTTAAACATTACATCAAATTAGCTGTAAGAGCAACAGTAGATTGATTCCCTGTCTTTCTTTTCCTTCCCATCTAGAGTCACTTTCTGTGATGGAATATCTACCGTCTCCTAAGAAAATGGAAGAGGAAACACAACTATGGCAACAGAGGTACATCCGCCCTAGGAAAGGGAAAAGTGGGAGAAAGAGACTCAGAGCAACTCTGCCTTAACTATGCCAAGTATAAGTATAGTGGGGAAGTTGCACTGACAAGCTATCAAGATGCTGTAGTATTACCCTACTACAGTAGCAATGAAAAACTTTCCAGAAATCCAAGTGGTTCATGTTTTGTTAACCTGAGAACCTTAAAATCTCCCTAAGTGATTGGCAGAATTGATCTGAATACAAAGCACAGAAAGCCAGACAAGAAGCTCTCAGAATCTTTGTGCTGAGATATAATTCCCCCCCCCTGTTCTTTCTCTTGCAGCTGGCACACCTAGACATTAAGCAGCAGAATTCCTGCCTGACAACTCCTTTGACTTCAATATTCCAGGATAAAGAGAAAAACAGCAGGTGTCCAGTCGACAGTCAAAGTCAAAATAGCCACAGAAATGCTAGTCCAAGTAGGTCTACGCAGATCACTGCCCTTCACTGCCTTACCATGGTCCATTCCTCCACTGATCACAATGGAAATTTCAGTTCCAAATAAGAATGTCTAAATATGACTCTAGATTGGGGGGTGAGATGGAAACAACAGCCTGAGGATTTGTCCTTCAAAAACTACAACATTGTTTAAAAGCTATAGCAAACAAAATAGTTGCTTTACAGTCAATAAGAGAGCCAGAGTTATCCCATGTTTCTTGTACCAAAATGAAAGTACAGTATATGAATAGTAATAATGTCCAAGGCCGTGATGACGAACCTATGGAGCCATATTGGAGGGCACATAAGACTTTGCTCTGTGTCAGCTCCAGCCCGCATGCACACACTGGCCAGCTGAGTTTCAGCCTTGGGAAAGGCCATTTCACCTCCCCGGATGCTTCCCTGAAGCCCTGGAGGCAAAAAAAAGTCCCCCAAAGGAAAAACCGGAAGTTCAGAAAAACACACTTCCGGTTTGCCTTTGTTCTGTTTTTTTGCACTCTGCAGGGTTCAGAGAAGCTTTTCCAAAACGTCTAGTTTTCCCGTTTGGGCATTTTTTCACCTACCAATCTTTAGTAAGGCCTGTGCATATGTGGGGAGCGGCAGTGCAGGAGGGGGGGGGGGGGTTGCACATATGTGGGGGGGGGAGGGAAGGGGTGTGGGCAAAATGCATACATGCTAGCACCCCCTTTTGGCACATGAACCAAAAAAGGTTCACCATCACTGGTCTAAGGCATAAAACGATTAACAAATTAAAAAAATAATATGTACTTAAGTGTTATCCTACACTTGATTTCATCAGGGTTGTGTTTGACCTTGTGGCCCCAGGGTGGGCATGGACAGCTCAACCTCGCTCGTGTTGGGGGCTGCATGTGGTGGACAGGCCCCCAAGCTCTGCTTTTGGCTGCGACAGCTTCCTGCAATCCTCTGCCAGCTAAAATCGCATCCCACTCACAGTCCTCCTGAGCTCCACTGGCAGAGGCATCATGGGCCCTTCCTTTGCTGTTTCCAGGGCAGCTTGCAGACTGGGTCTGGCCCCTGGAGCCTTGAATTTGACACCTGTGTCCTACACCATTTCAGTATAGCACTAAAGTTTTTATAGTAGTTAAAGAGGAGCAACTTAGAATTAAGGAGAAATTTCCTAACAATGAGGACAATTAAAAAGTGGGAGGGTTTGCTTTCAGAAGTTGTGAGTGCTTCAACACTGGAGGTTTTTAAGAAGAGACTGGACAGTCACTGGTCTGAAATGGCATAGGGTCTCCTGGCCGAGCAGGAGGTTGGACTAGAAGACCTCCAAGGTCCCTTCCAGCTCTATTCTGAATTTGAATTTGAAAAAATATTGCGGGCTATGACCATAATAGTATTTTCTCAGTCATAGTGTCTAAACTAATATTTAGAAACATATTGCTTTTGATAACAGAGCTGAAATACAACCCCCAGGATTAAATTAGTCCAGGCCTCATTTATAACTGTTCAGGTTGATGGTCATCATCACATTCTAGTGGCAAATGCAATTGCCTATAGCCTGCAGCTGCAAAAAAAATGGTGGAACGTGCAACCGCAAGCATGCTCCATAAACTTTCTAAAGCTCAGTTGGTTAGCAGAGAACACATCACTCATCTGTCTGCTAACAGCAGGAAGAAGCCAGTAATACCCAGCAAGGTCAGGGAAGGGAAGAAAAGTCTCATCTCACTCTCTCTTAGCAATTTGCTTTGATTCTTGCAGATCGGCAAGGACTGAAGGTTTCCTCTACTGATGTATTTAACACAGGTTTTAAGAACATCCAACAATGGAGTACTTTAGATTTCAGAAAGTTAGTAAAATAAGGGAGGGAGGGAGGGAGGGAGAGACAGACAGAAAAAAAGAAATGAATATGCATTAAAAAAAACTATGCAAGAAAGCAAACCAAATGTTACAGGGGCTCACCCTCACCTGGGAAGATAATCAGATTTCCAATACCTATTAGAGTGTCACCAAAGTGGCAGTTATACACCGATCTTTTTGTTTGCAGCTATGTATAACTTATGAGCACCAATATCTAGACTTTTTAAAAAACTTTGGGACACAATAACTGTTCTAGTCTTTGAGACTGGGGAGTTCCTCTATTCCTGAGTCTTTATGGAGATTCACAATCATTCAAGTCATGATTGTCCAAAAGATTTTTCCCCCCCCAAAAGGCAACTGGGCTTTATTTCCTTTAAAACATTCCACTTCTCATCCTAGGAACTTCTACAGTTCAAAGGGGGGGGGGGGACCCAAGAAAGTTAACTTTTGGATAAGGCACCTTTGGAAGAAGTCCTATTCTTTCATCTAGCTTGATCCAGATTCTTTGATTATGCATATTTCTGGTTTTTTTTCTATACATAGAGTCCCACGTATTTTCACAATTTCTTCCATGGTGTTATTCCACTGCCTGAGCATTCTAATTGCAGTTTTCTACCAAATGCACAATATAATTTTTGAAATACAGTGAATACAACTATGTGTTAAAATTCCAAGCAGGGTTGCATCCCAGATTTCTAAAACTATTTACTAATCAGGAAATATACAATGGTTTCCTTACTGCAGTAATCTACTGTCTTCTGCTAATTCTTGAAATGACTGCTTGTGTCTTCTTGCAATAATTAAGTATCAAGTACCTGTCCCCACCCTCTCGATCTGTAATTGGATGATAGCATTGGCAGGTATCAATTTCATATATATAGAAATACACACACACACATACATACAGTATATACATGGATGGATAGATGGAACGGGGGAGAGAGAGGGGAGGGGGGAGATGGGGACAGAGAAGGGGGAGGGAGACTGACTAGAAGCTGAGAGAGAGGGAGGGAAAGCCACTAGGGGTACCCTTGATGGTAATACGGCCATCAATAATTTTAATTAATAAATAATTCACGTTATTGCCAATGCTGCTAATAATCTATGGCATTTCAAAATACACAAGCATTTTATATTACTCTGATAAAGACATTTAAAAAGAGTTTATAGCCTATCCCTTTGCGTAGATAAGCTTTATTGCGTAGATAAGTTTATGGCTGCTACTGCAGTTTCAACTAGGATTGCACACCAGAAAATAGCAATAGCAATAGCACTTAGACTTATATACCATTTCACAGTGCTTTACAGCCTCTCTAAGTGGTTTACAGAGTCAAAATATTACCCCCAACAATCTGGGTCCTCATTTTACCGACCTCTGAAGGGTGGAAGGCTGAGTCAACCTTAAGCCTCATGAGATTCGATGTCCCAAACTGTTGGCAACTGGTGATCTGAAGAAGTAGCCTGCAGTATTGCACTCTAACCACTGCACCAGGGGTGGGTTTGGACTGGTTCGCCGGTCTGGTAATGTCACTGACCAGATCATCCGAGTGCCGGTCTGTGGCCGTTGCCATCTTTTTGTTTTTGAATTTAAAAAAAAAAAAATTTATGTTTTATTTCCTTCTGAGCATGTGCAGAAGCCAAGTTCTGAACAAACACCCTCTCTTTGGCCTAGCCCGCCGTCTCCTCCTGTCCCTTTACTCATTGTGGGTGAACATCATTTGGAAGCTAAGGAAATGTTGGATTCCAGGAAACATAGGGATAAATTGCACGATTTGGTAACCTGGAAGCATTTCCCCGCTTCGTATTGTGAAGCAGATGAACCACAACAGTTTGTTGTGACTTTCTGAGCAGTTCGGAGAACCGATTGTTGGAAGAAATATTTTGTTTTTTTTCCACTTTACAGGGCTAATCTTGTAAGAAAGGCAGGAAGGAAACATTCTGGTGTTGTTTCTAGCCTAATATTTATTGTCCTGTTTACAGAAACTGCCTCTCTGGTTAACCCTTATTACATTGTAACCAGTAGTGGGTTCCTGCCAGTACGGCTAATTGCGCGCAGCTCTGCAGCTCTGGTGCACGAGCGAGCGTTTGAGCGAAATTTTGCTTCCTGCACCTGGGCAGGTAGCAAAAACATGTGCGCATGTGTTTTGGCGACACTTTCTGGAGAGTTTTCTGGAGTGGTCTGTCCACTAAAGGGTTTCACTTTATAAGCAAGAGTTGGCTGCTGATATTATAGAAACATAGAAGTCTGATGGCAGAAAAAGACCTCATGGTCCATCTAGTCTGCCCTTATACTATTTCCTGTATTTTATCTTAGGATGGATATATGTTTATCCCAGGCATGTTTAAATTCAGTTACTGTGGATTTACCAACCACGTCTGCTGGAAGTTTGTTCCAAGGATCTACTACTCTTTCAGTAAAATAACATTTTCTCATGTTGCTTTTGATCTTTTCCACAACTAACTTCAGATTGTGTCCCCTTGTTCTTGTGTTCACTTTCCTATTAAAAACACTTCCCCCCTGGACCTTATTTAACCCTTTAATATATTTAAATGTTTCAATCATGTCCCCCCTTTTCCTTCTGTCCTCCAGACTATACAGATTGTGTTCATTAAGTCTTTCCTGATACGTTTTATGCTTAAGACCTTCCATTATCATTGCATTTTAACGAATTTCATTCCTCAAGGTGCTCTGGCACTGCCTGATTTGTAACTCTGTCTTACAGATATTTCTAATCTAATGATGGGCGTTTAGGGAAGCTTTTTCCAAGCAAAGAAGCTTTTTGTATTTTTCTACAGGTAATCCTTGACTTTTAACAGTTCATTTAGTGACCATTCAAAGTTACAATGGCACTGAAAAAGTGACTTATGACTGTTTGTCACACTTGCAACCAATGCAGCATCCCCTTGATGTGAGTGATGTGGAGTTGGCCATGCCCACCCATGGCTTACCTTTAAGCACACATTTTTTTTGGGGGGGGAAGCAAAGAGAATGAATAAGAATGAAACATTCTAATTTCCAAGGTACTTTACAGTAATTAGAAAAACACTGAACAAGTTGGATCATGCCAACCTATATTTAAGATTGCTCGGTAACTGCTTATCAACTTTAATTTTTATGAATTACGAAACACTACAATTTATAGTTAAGCTATATTCATTTGGTACTGCAGTTATGGAGAGGTAATTATAGCAACTGAGTAATGCATGCCTCATTGAATTTTATTTTTTTAGATTCTTTTAATTTTAAAAAATGAGACATGAGCATGCCACAAAAGAAAGCAATAGCCTCAAGCACAATCTTTATTTCTAAGAATGCTTCCCGATTCTCTAGATGCCCCAAAGATATGTTTAGGTAATAAAATGTTTTCTTTATCAGAGACCCAATAGGTAAATTGAAGTTTTGTGATGGGTCAAATTTACTAGGGCAGCCATTTTGTGAACCTTCCCACAACATGATGCCAACATTCTATTTGTATCAATTTGGCCCCCAAATGATTCTAGCTTCATTAAATGATGTATATGGAAATTTTCAATCATCCAGGTCACAGGTGTCAAACTCGATCGCGTCATGTAAGATATCGAGATGTATTGTGACTTTTTTGCCTTTGCGGAACAGGGATGGGCAGGGCCTGCGAATGATACATCTGGCCTGCGATCTGTCAGTTTGACAAACCGGTTCCAGATCATAGTTTTCCAAAGGGACTTTTTCCAAAAGGCAACTGGACTTTCTTGGTATTGTAAAATTAATCTGTTTTATTCTTTTCTTTAGTTGCTTTTTGGAAAAAAGCACTTTTGAGTTTACCAAATGATACACTCTTCTAATCTAGTAGATCTCTCATCTTTTTATTGAGCACAATTTCCTTATTTTTACCCTTATATTTCTCTCAAGACTGCACATCCCTGCAACTTTCTCTTGCTCGATTCTACTTTCCATCATCCTGCCATTCTAGATGACACTTTCCTTGCTCATGGACAAGATTAAAGAGGAAAACAACTCTGAAGGACTAACAGCACAATTTATTAAAAAAATATCCAATTCATATCTACATATCTCACACTATGCTAAAAATATTGCTTTAACAATATTTATTTAGTTTATTGAACAAACCAGAATCAGTTTGTAAATGAAGAGAAGAATCATGATTTGTCTGGTGAATTCCTGGTTTGTTTACTTCTTAACAAATTAGTATCTAGGGAAGAATTTTTTTCCTGATTTTCAAAGTCCAAGTCCTTGAGCTCATTATTGAACAACTCTTTTGTGAGTTCTTAGATAGGAATACAATAAGACTCATGGGTTTAACAGCCCTCAGGTAAAACCAGGCTAACCTTTACTTCATTTTTTCAGTTTACTTAACTTAAACGATTGGGGAAATAATGTGGCAATAGTATACATTAACTTCAGCAAAGCATTTGACAAATTCTGTTATAATATTAATAAAACATTAGCATATTAGCTTAATGATACCATTTGTCAAAGGATTTAATAATTGGCTGAGTGGCTGCACCCAAGGAATATTATTTGCAGAATAGTATCAAGTAGAGGACCATACAGCTCTGAACTGGGCCTTGTGCTGTTAATTATAATGGAAAAGGGGATGATAAAGTGATTTATCTATTTGTAGATAACACAATTCTCTTTTAGAAGAGAAGCATGATATTTTTTTTAAGATCTAGAAAAAGAAAACTGAAAAAGTTTTGCATGTGATTAAGAAAAAATGAAGTATATAGGATAGGGGAGACTTGGTTTGACAGCATTACAAGTGAAAAGGATTTGGGCATTCTAGTAGATCACAAATTGAACATGAGCCAACAATGTGATACAGTTGCTAAAAAGGCAAGTGTTGCTTTGTAACGTATTAATAGAAGCATAAAATCCAGATCATGATAAATAATTCCCCCATTCTATTTTGTCTTGGGCATGCCCCACTTATGGTATTCCAAATATTGTGCTGGCATTGCAATCTAAAAGGGGACTCAAAAACCAAAGCAAATTCTAAGACGTGGAGGTGACTGGAAACCAAGTCCTATGAGCCATAATTAAAGGAACTGGGAATGCTTAGCCTGCAAAGACTGAGGAGAAATATAGCAACAGCCTTCAAAGATCAAAAGTCTAGAGTCATTCTCTGTTGTCCCAAAAATCAAGATCAGAACCAGTAGTTGAAACTATGAAAAATAGATTTAGGTTAGATAGAAATTATGAATTCCCAGGCAGTGAGAGCTGTCAAGCAGTGGAAGTGATATGATTCGACTGGGGGTCCTCAAACAGGGATAGAATCCTACTATTCTATGTTCAAGTATAATTATCATCACAAATGGGGTTCAGTAGATTTCTTAAGAGGCAACTGATGGAACACAACAGTTGTAGTTTTAATGAGTTTCAGAATTATAGAGATGGAAAGATCCGTTTAGACTAGTACATGAGTGTCAAACTGGAATTCTTTGAGGGTTGGATCAGCATTTTAGTTCTCCTCTGCAAGCTGGGTGTGTGAAGGATGGGACGGATGCTTCCTGTAGCACCCTGTGGGCCAAAATGGGGCGTGGAGGAGCCGCACGAGACTCCCCTCCAATGTCCCATTTTCAGCCTGCACAGCCTGCAGCATTTTTCTGGTAAAAATGCCCAAGGCCCCCGTGTGCCAATTTTGCTACCATTTTTGCTACTTAAAGCACCATGGGCCAGTCCTTTGCTATTTCCAGGCTGTCCCCATGGGCTGGATCTGGCCTGCGGACCTTGAATTTGACTCCCCTGGACTAGTAGGTCGAACTCCCTGCTCAATGCAGAAATCGAAACTAAATTATTCTCAACAAGGAACTGTTGGGTCTCTGCTTAAACACACCCAATGATTGATGACCCTATCTCTCCAGTTTCACTGCTAAACTGATCTTAAAGTTATGATTTTCCTCTCCAAAAACTTCGGTGAGAATCTTTCTTCTGCAACTATTAAATCTGTTATCCTTTCAATAAGAAAGGGAAAGTCCTGATCTGCTTTCAAGTACACTGATACCTCGTCTTACAAACGCCTCGTCATACAAACTTTTCGAGATACAAACCCGGGGTTTAAGATTTTTTTTGCCTCTTCTTACAAACTATTTTCACCTTACAAACCCTCTGCTGCCGCTGGGATGCCCCGCCTCCGGACTTCCATTGCCAGCGAAGCGCTCATTTTTGTGCTGCTGGGATTCCCCTGATGCTCCCTTTGCTGGGAAACCCCACTTCCCGGACTTCTGTTGCCAGCGAAGCACTCGTTTTTGCGATGCTGGGATTCCCCTGCTGGGATTCCCCTGCAGCATCGCAAAAACACAGAAGTCTGGAGGTGGGGTTTCTTATGGAGGGGATCCTCAGGGGAATCTTAGCAGCGCAAAAACAGCTGGCAAAAGGGATGAATTTTGGGCTTGCACGCATTAATCGCTTTTCCATTGATTCCTATGGGAAACATTGTTTCATCTTACAAACTTTTCACCTTAAGAACCTCGTCCCGGAACCAATTAAGTTTGTAAGACAAGATATCACTGTATTTAAAGACTGTTATCCTAACTTCCCTCAGTTGTGTTTTCTCATGACTAAACCTAACCGGACTCTTCTTCACGGAATTGTGTTTCCAGTTTCCTGATCAGTGACATTGTCTTTCTCTATGAATTTCTAATTTCTCTGAATCCTCTTGAGGAGCTGGACCCAAACCTCAAAGAAGGCACTGATCAAAATAGAATAGAATTACCGCATATCATTTGGAAATTATGTTATTTAAATAACTATTCTGTAAATAATTAATAAATTATTTACAGAACTTGTATGTCTATCGTATATAGTGATTCTACAACAATCCATAAAAACAAAGATTAAATCAGAAGCGCCTGTCCCCTAAGCACCAGACTAAACAGCTTCCCAGATCAACCTTCCTTTCAGATCAGTGCTTGGGAACCTCCAGGTCTTCATGGCCTTCTGGAGGTGGAGACTACTCCAAAAGGATGGGGCAAACACTGAGAAGGCATGCCTCTGAGGTCCCATCAAGTGATAACATTTAAGGGAGAGAACCTGCAGCATGCTCAATCTAACCCAGTGGTTCTCAATCTGGGGGTCAGGACCTCTCTGGGGGTCGAACGACCATTTCACAACGGTCGCCTAAGACCATGGGAAAAGACAAATTTAGTTAGGAACTAAAGGTTCTATTCTGGTGCCTTGAAACATATTTTTACAATCCAACCAATCAGGCGTTTACAGTGAGGGTGTCCCTCTGACCTTCCTGCCAATCAGCTTAAAGCTTTGTTGGGAGAATTGGTGCTAGACTTATGGTTGGTGGTCACCACAACATGAGGAACTGTATTAAGGGGTCACAGCATTAGAAAGGTTGAGAACAACAGATTCCTAACTTAATAAGACAGACACTCCTACATATAACCTCACTTCCTACCATGTAGGGCTTTAAAGATGTAACTGGCATCATGGTACACAGAGCATCCAAAGCAACACATGGGTGGATATTTTTATGAACCAGTTTAGATGAATCCTTGGCCTGATCCAGCAAGGTGTTTGGGAATGTATGGGGATGTACATATTTAAAGGTGCATCTTCCTGAGATTGTGCTGCAGCTGGGAAGGCAGAGCTGCTGTAAGGAGTGGCAGAGAATATTATGTGAGTACTGTATACTCCAAAGCAGCCTTTTGCAGTTGAATACAAAGCACTGAAAGCTCTATCCTGATGATGATGATAGTTCTATTTTTGGTTAAGCTGTGTCCAATAACAGCAAAATACTGTAGTGGCATTTTAGAATAGCTCCATTTGAAAGAAAAGTTACAACAGGCACACAAAAGCGGAAAATGATCACTTTATCTTCACAATCTCACTGGAGCAAGAGTTATTCCTATATATAAACACAACAGTATGCTGTGGGTGTGAATTTCACAGATTGCTTGTTGGCAGACTATTTACTCCCAATTTATTGCATGCCAGGTTATTCTTATGTGAACAAGCAGGCTGGGAAAAAGAGCCTCAGCTATTCTGGCATAGAATATTTTAGCTCCTCTGTTTAGACCTCCTTCCCTGCTATGCCATCCCAACTGTTCAAATTTCTGTCAACATCTTTTCTACATCTGTTCCTTCGTTTTTATGTTACTACTCTTACTAATCAACCAGGTCATCGCATTTTCAGCAATGATTCTCCAGATCTTCAGGCTGCCCTAGGAACTATTTGTCAAAGATAAAACAGGATACATTGGGTTACTTTGAGGAATGCCCCCTCAACTTCAACCTGTGGGTTTCATCATTCCAGTAATAGGAGACTGAGGTTACGTATACAGTGGTCCCTCGACTTGCGCGTTCTCGATTAGCGCGAAACGCTGCAACGCGGTTTTTCAAAAAATATTATTTAAAAAAATAAAATATTAAAAAATAAATTTTTTTTTATTCTGTTCCCTGAATGGAGACCGCCGGCCGCTCAATCGGGCCGGCAGGGAACAGAATGGAGCCTTCCGCGGCGGGGCTGGGGGAGCCGAGCCCAGCCCCGTGACATTCGCTTTCCTGCCACCCGCAGCCGAGTGATCGTGGGCTCCTTCGCAACCTCAGAGAGCTTCCTGGTTTTCGTGAGCTTTCATGCCCAGGAAGCTCTCCGAGGTTGCGAAGGAGCCCAGGATCACTCGGCTGCGGGTGGCAGGAAAGCGAATGTCACGGGGCTGGGCTCGGCTCCCCCAGCCCCGTCGCGGAAGGCTCCATTCTGTTCCCTGAATGGAGACCGCCGGCCGCTCAATCGGGCCGGCAGGGAACAGAATGGAGCGTTCCGCGGCGGGGCTGGGGGAGCCGAGCCCAGCCCCGTGACATTCGCTTTCCTGCCACCCGATTGAGCGGCCGGCGGTCTCCATTCAGGGAACAGAATGGAGCCTTCCGCGGCGGGGCTGGTAGGAGGGGAGCCGAGGGGATAACCGAGCCCAGCCCCGTGGGATTCGCCTTCCTCCCGCTTGCAGCCGAGTGATCGTGGGCTCCTTCGCAACCTCAGAGAGCTTCCTGGTTTTCGTGAGCTTTCATGCCCAGGAAGCTCTCCGAGGTTGCGAAGGTTACATCTTCCGCTGCCAGCCAGGCCATGCTGGCGGCAGCGGAACAATCGCTGGCTGTCAACTTTTCTTTTTAAAACTGGGCAGGAGCTGACTTGCCTCCCCAGTGCTAAAAAGAAAAGTTGACAGCCAGCGCTGCGAAACCTTCTTGCGACACCTCTCTTCTTTCCCCCCCTCCCTCTCAGGCAACCCATTCACATGCCATTAACTTGCACTGAGCAAGAGACGCACCCTTCTCGCCATCTCGTCGCACGCGGGTGGGCGTGGCAGACAAAAGACTGCCGCTATTCCAGAGGGGGCATTCCGATTTTCGAAAGAGATGGGAAAGGGGCGGGGCGGCTCGAGTCACGTGACCCGGAGCGCTCCCGGCGAAATGAATGACTTTTTAAAAAAGGGGGTTCAGGCTCAGGAGGACCACGGAAAGCTGCGAAGATGGCGGCGTCGGCGTTTGGCGGCAGGGGGATTCTGGCGGCTGGTCTCCTTCGCAGTCACGTGGCCATCGTGACGGGCGGAGGCACGGGCATCGGCAAGGCTATCGCTGCTGAGTTGCTGCATCTCGGTGGGCAACGGAGCTCCCAAAGGAGAGAGCCGAGTAGCCTCTCTGGCAGCGGGCTGATTTCTCCTCCCTTGAGGGAATGGGAGAGGTGGAAGGATCGAAGCTGCCAGGTTACAGACTCTCCTGCGAGGCCTTCCTCCCTGTTATGGATGGTAGCTTTAGGACTTGGACAAGAGTGACAGGATGTCTCTGGAGATTCTCAGTCTTCCATGGTTGTCCCAAAAGTGCTTTCTTTCAAAAGGCAACTGGACTTTCTTGATTACAGTGATCTCTCGAGGGGCGAGGTGGGGGAGAACGGGAGGCTCAGCATTCCGTCAGCCGCAGCGCTGGCTGTCAACTTTTCTTTTTAAAACTGGGCAGGAGCTGACTTGCCTCCCCAGTGCTAAAAAGAAAAGTTGACAGCCAGCGCTGCGACTGACGGAATGCTGAGCCTCCCGTTCTCCCCCACCTCGCCCCTTCCGGTTTCGGCGTTCGGCAACGGAGTCCGGCGCTGGGGCCATGCGGGGCCGCTCATCCAGGGGGGCGTGGACTGGCAAGCGGCAAGCGGCAAGTGATCTGGCGGGAAGACCAAGGGAAGGTTCCTTCAGCCGCCCAACACCTGATCCGCTCCGCAGCGCGGCAGCAGCGAGGAGCCGAAGATGGGGTTTCCCCTTTGCCTTTACCCCATCTTCGGCTCCTCGCTGCTTCCGCGCTGCGGAGCAGATCAGCTGTTGGGCGGCTGAAGGAATCTTCCCTTGGTCTTCCCCGCCGCCCACACGCAAACTCCACCATCTGCGCATGTGCGGCCATGAAAAAAATGGCGCACATGCGCAGATGGTGGTTTTACTTCCGCATCCAGTATAACGCGGAAATCGGTTAGCGCGGGAGGTCTTGGAACGTAACCCCCGCGCTAATCGAGAGATCACTGTATTTCATCTATATATAATATGGCATAAACATTAAGACATTTGCAAGGAGGAATGGGCTCTTGCAGGCAACAACTCTGCAGAGCTACAGGGAAAAGGCAACTTGGTACAGTGGTACCTCTACCTACAAATGCCTATACTTACGAACTTTTCTAGATAAGAACCGGGTGTTCAATATTTTTTTTGCCTCTTCTCAAGAACCATTTTCCACTTACAAACCCAAGCCTCCGAAACCGTAACCGGAAAAGGCAGGGAGAAGCCTCCATGGGGCCTCTCTAGGAATCTCCTGGGAGGAAACAGGGTGAAAAACAGTGGGGAGAAGCCTCCATGGGGCCTCTCTAGGAATCTCCTGGGAGGAAACAGGGTGAAAAACAGTGGGGAGAAGCCTCCATGGGGCCTCTCTAGGAATCTGCTGGGAGGAAACAAGGCCAGAAAGGTGGGGAGAAGCCTCTGTGGGGCCTCTCCGGGAATCTCCTGGGAGGAAACAGGGCCGAAAAAGGCAGGGAGAAGCCTCCGTGGGGCCTCTCTAGGAATGTTCCTGGGAGGAAACAGGGCCTCCATCTGCCTTGTGGTTTACCCAATTGCACACATTATTTGCTTTTACATTGATTCCTATGGGAAAAATTGCTTCTTCTTACAAACTTTTCTACTTAAGAACCTGGTCACAAAACGAATTAAGTTTGTAAGTAGAGGTACGACTATATTTTAAACACAAAGTCAGGGCCAAAGTAGGTGAGACAGTACTGATTCACAACTGAACTTCTTTCTGCTATACATTTTTTTATCTATCCATCCATCTATCTACCTACCTACCTACCTACCTACCTATCTTCTATGCCGCCCAAAGGACTCAGGGCAGCTTACAACAAAATATAAAAATACAGTTAACAATAAAAAGAACAATATAAATTAAAACAATAACCCCAGTAAAAATTCACAACTCAGCAATCCAATCAACTACAACATACCATTCAATATGATTTGGTCATGGAAGATGTAAATTCATGGCCCTCAGGCCTGCCGGCAAAGCCAGGTCTTTATAGGGGAGGTGAGTTGGTTCCATAGAGTTGGGGCGGCCCCTGAGAAGGCCCTCCCTCGCGGTCCTCCAACCTGCACTGCTTAGTTGGTAAGACCTGGAGAAGGGAGCAACCCTGTTCGATCCTATTGGTTTCTGAGCGGTATACGGCAGGAGACGGTCCCGTAAATAGACTGGCACTAAGCCATGTAGGGCTTTGTAGCTAATAACCAACACCTTGAATTGTGACCAGAGACTAATTGGTAGCCAGTGCAGCTAGCGGAGTGTAGGTGTTATATGAGTATACAGAGGTACACCCATGACAGCTCGCGCGGCAGCATTCTGGACTATCTGCAGTCTCCCAACACTCTTCAAGGGTAGTCCCATGAAGACCACGTTGCAGTAGTCAAGATGAGGGCCTGAGTGACTGTGCGTAAAGCCTCCTGATCCAGAAAGGGATGCAACTGGTATACCAGGCGAACCTGGGCAAAGGTCCCCCTGGCCACAGCCGAGAGGTAGTGATCATATTTTCACAAAGAGCAGCCATCTTGGGGCATTTATTCTGGGTTTTGGCCATGACAAATAATCAGAGAAAGAAAACCAAGATCAGCAACAACAAAAAGTACTTCTCATCCATGCCGGTTGTTAAGTCGCTACAACATTGTTTTGTATTATATTGCATTGCATTATACTGTATTGCACTGCATTCAAAGCTTGAAGATTTGGGAGATGACATTTTGGATAATTGCACATTACCCTATTCCTGACCTAGAAATCATTATTCCTTTGAAATTAAGGCAAGAACTTTAATTTATCCCCGACATCCTTTTGTGTGTGTATCTACAACTGACTCTAAAAGCCCTCTGCTAAACTCAAGTGCTTACTTTAATCCTAGAATTTATTTTCTGAAGATACACTCAAATAAGCCTTTTTGGGTAGTACTACTTATCTTAATCTCTATTAATAATTACCATTTCTATATTGCACTTTCATGTATTGAAATTTCTTTACACCAGTCCTGTAAAAGCTAGATTATTTTTATTAGCTCAATACTCTTTTTTTATTATCTCCTTGGATTGTCAATAGTTCAAGAAGGGTATTAGCCAGTAATGCAATGCTGCCAATTATCCCCAGAAAGGGAGAAAGGGATTAATCTGCAAAACAGTTTTCTTTAGAACAGTCTTAAAGTGCAACCCACTCTTATCACAGACTGCATATCATGTGAAATCATAGGAAAGGGTAGAGCTGGTATAATGAATCAAGATGAGAGCAGGATTTTTTTTTTTTTTTAAAAAGGAAAAACACTTGGGAAATACTATGGAGAGTCTCAGTCATCCAGGTCATCCCAAAGGTGCTTTTTCATCTGGACTTTCTGAAGATGGTTCTTGAATGAGAAGCAAGATACAGTGGTACCTCTACCTAAGAACGCCTCTACTTAAGAACTTTTCTAGATAAGAACTGGGTGTTCAAGATTTTTTGCTTCTTCTTAAGGACCATTTTCTACTTAAGAACCTGAGCCCAGAAAAATTTCCCAGGGAATTTGAGAGCGGCACAAAGCCCCGGAGAGTTTCCTGCCATCCCCCCTTTAATCCTGTCCATCTCTGGCTTTTCTGAGCTGCCAGAGGAGCCTTTCGGTGGCGCTTAAGGAGGCTTTGGCAGTCCAGAGTAAACGAAGCATTTTCATTTCTTTGGGCGCTTGGAGAGGGAATAAACCTCTGCCAGCGCCCAGAAAAAAGAAACACTCCCTTTGCTCTGGGCAGCGACTGTCCTCCTCCTCTTCTTCTTCCTCCTCCTCCCACCCAAATTCCAAGCTTTTATTTCTTTCCTGATGGGTTTGCACACATTATTTGCTTTTACATTGATTTCTATGGGGAAAATTGTTTCTACTTACAAACTTTTCTACTTAAGAACCTGGTCACGGAACGAGTTAAATTCTTAAGTAGAGGTACGACTGTATCTTCAAAGAAAAAACAGAAAACCAGTTGCCTCTTGAAAAAATATCTTTGGGACATGGAAAATACATTTACAAATGAGGGAGGGAGGTTACTAACCTACAATGGGAATATTTGCATATCCATACAGGGGGCACAGAGAAGTGGCAGCAGCAAAAATCCCTCTCACATGCCCCACAGCATACATCAAAGTGATAGCGCTAACATAATCTCATGTCCCATGCTCCCTTCTTCACTTAGAAACATAGAAACATAGAAGACTGATGGCAGAAAAAGACCTCATGGTCCATCTAGTCTGTCCTTATACTATTTCCTGTATTTTATCTTACAATGGATATATGTTTATCCCAGGCATGTTTAAATTCAGTTACTGTGGATTTACCAACCACGTCTACTGGAAGTTTGTTCCAAGGATCTACTACTCTTTCAGTAAAATAATATTTTCTCACTTATATACAACTATACCAGAAGGTGCCTCCAAAAACCTGGGGAAAAAGTTCCCACTCTTTCTTGACATTTTACATGGCAGGTAGAAAAACTCTGCACTGCTGCTGAAGATCCAACTTGAGCTGTACTCTGTGAGTGTGTACATTTTGGGGATGGGATTTTTTTGCTCGGCTTTTGGCGTGCCCTTATGTCTGTCATGATTCTTGGCAATCGCTAATCCTGCAGTTTTCTTGGCAACATTTTCGGAAGTGGTTTGCCCTTGCCTTCTTTCTAGGATTGAGAAAGTGACTAAACCAAAGTCACCCAGCTGGCTTCATGCCTAAAACAGGATTAAACCTTACAGTTTCCCAGTTTCTAATCCAATGCCTTTAATCACAACACCAACCTGGCTGGCTCCTCTTCTTCTTATGATAATTTATTTATTTATTTATTTTTATTGAACACACACAACAGAACAACATACAAAACCCTATAACTTATAAATCCCTACATGGCATTGGACCAGATTACTTGCGGGACCGCCTTCTGCCTCATGTATCCCAGCAGCCGGTGAGGTCCCACAGAGTTGGCCGTCTCCAGGTCCCGTCAGCTAGGAAATGCTGCCTGACGGGGCCTAGGGGAAGATCCTTCTCTGTGGTGGCCCCGGCCCTCTGGAATCAACTGTCCCGTACTGATCCCACCCTCCCAGCCCTCTGTAAGACCTTAAAAATGCACCTCCGCCGACAGGCTTGGAGCCACTGAATTTTAACATCTACCCCAGCCTATGATTGAAGCTATAATGTATGTTAGGATATACATAAATTGGGGGTTTGGAGTATGAATCGAGTTAGATTTTTTACATGTTTTTAGAATTTTAAATGTTAGATTTTTTGCATATTTTGTATTTGTTGTAAGCTGCCCTGAGTCTCAGGAGAAGGGTGGCATATAAGTCAAATAGATAGATAGATAGATAGATAGATAGATAGATAGATAGATAGATAGATAGATAGATAGATAAACAAATAAACAAATACAATACAATACAATAGAATACAAACAATTAGGGGTGTTCTATCCCCTACATACAGTAAGCTTTCATAGTATCACCGCCAATATTGTCCATAAATAGATATATTTACATTCCTATTTGTTTACTTAATCTTTAAATATATAACAAACAAATAAACAAATACAATACAATACAATACAAACAATTAGGGGGGTTCTATCCCATACAGTAAGCTTTCATAGTATCACCGCCAATATTGTCCCTAAATAGATATATTTACATTCCTATTTGTTTACTTAATCTTTAAATATATACAGTGTTCTAAGTGCTTCTACAGATAATTAATTAAAACATTTAAGATTCTATCTTAATTAATTCCATAATTAATAGTTACATGTCATCATTCATTTATTGTTTCTCTCTCTCAACCAATCATAAAATTTATTCCATACAATATAATAATCAATTTCCTCTTTTTCTTTGATAATTAACCTATCCATTTCAGCACAAACCATTATCTTTCTAATAATACTGTATCTTTGTCCTTGGGTATTTGCCCACTCTTCTAAAATTGCATGTAGATAATTCTTGCAGCTGTAAGACTATGTATAATAAGATACTGTATTTCTTTTTTATAACTTTTATCTACTATACCTAATAGAAATAGTTCAGATTTTCTATCAATGAATGTCTTCCTTAATTATTTCTTTCAGCCAGGGTTCTTATATTATTCCAATATGTTTTTGCTGTTGAACAGGTTCACCAAAGATAGTAAAAAGTGATTGCTTCTTTTTTGCATTTCCAACAATGAATTTGGAAACATCATTACAATTCTTACTGGTGTCAAATGCCATACACAGTATAGAACACCTTTTATTGGTTTTCCTTGTATGCCACCGACATTGTCAATTTCCAATTAGTCGACCAAATTTTTCCCATTTTTCTAATTCAATAGGATATTCAATTTTTCCCCCACCTGATCATTGTATCCTTCACTATCACCTCTTCCATTTTATATCTTATTAGGAATTTATAATTTTTTCCAATTAATTTTTCCTCCATATCTAATAATATCCTATCAAAATCATTATAAGCATTCTGAAATCTATATCTTACTGTCTTTTTGAAATCTAGTTTCGATCTGTACATAGGTCCACCAGTCCAAATTTATCCCACATTGTGCCAAATCTTTTCTGTTCTTCAGGTTACCTTGTTCATTTAAAAGATCTTTATACTGTACTTTATTATCTTATCAAAAGTTTTAGAACTTGGATGTTTTAGGGCTTCTGTTGGAGAAATCCAAATTGTATAGTGCTGCCTTTTAATATTCAACCAAATCTGCAAGAGTGAGTTTCTAAGTAGATTATTTTTAAAGTGTGCATATGCTCTATATTTTTCATCCCAAGTGATGAAAGAATTCTCATAAGAATTCTTAAGATTCTCTGTTTTACTCTGTTATATATTATCCAGAGTTACAAAACCCAGAGTTACAACATTCAGAATTACAAAAACAAGCAGGGATTAATTCCTGGTGATTAAAGAAAAAAAATCCATATTGCAATATTGAAGGAGTATGCCCCTATCTTCTTCTGGGATGCAGCATGACAAGGAACACAAAATAGTTTAACAATAAAGAACATTTTATAACTTTGTAATTAAAAAAAGAAAAAATGAGCAAAACATTGTGGTGGTATTCAATAATCAAGTTATACAATATAAAAAGTTAGGACCGTGACCAGAAACTAATAACGATGGTAAGAAATTCTGCAGGTACTGTTTTTTGTTTTTTATGGAAAATTAACATCAGAGTTTGATGATTGGCTTTTAGAACAACCTTACATATGATTGTCCTGGAGGAGACCAGCCAATTTTTCTGGTATCTCTTAGTGTCTTCACAGGATCAATGAGAAAGAGAAAGTTTCCTGATGATGTGAAAAGGCTAGTATTCATTTTATGAAGAATGTTAACTGTCTTACTATACAATCTTACTATATACGCATAGAAGTCCAATTAATAAAATAAATAAAATAAAATAAAATCTTAACTCAGATGTTTTGATCCTCTTTTTGTACTGAAACGCTATGTGTCATCATAATCATCACCATCATCATCTCTTTTGTTCATTAAACATAAAACTCATTTTAAAATGTGTCACAAACACCACTGACTAATACTAATGGATGATAGGGGCTGCTACCAGGGTCCTAGGTATCAACCAAGTATCTTCTTTTAAAAACAAACAAACAAATATTTATTTATTATTTATTTAGATTGCTATGCCGCCCTTCTCAACTGACTCAGGGAGGCTTACAATAAAATAAATACAAAATACAAAACGTGTGAGATATCTAATATTTCACAAAATCATTCAAACTTCATTTTTCTTCTTTTACAGTTCGATGGATTTGCAAAAGCCCTCTGCCTCCTATTTTTCTTGGAAGGTGCAACCTGTTGATGTCACTCTGTGGATGTAAAGGGTGGTACATATTCAAAAGTTTGCGCGTTTTCCAGTCTAGGTTTTCCAGTTCAGCCAAAGTCCAGTTGTTAATTCCAACTGAGTAACGTTATCACTGGAACTGCCCATGTATTAATGGCTTTAATTAGGTTTCCAGCATTCAGATTTGATTTTAATATTTTGCGGACCCTCCTGACATATTCCTTGTGTGTTGACTCTTTGACTTTTTCCATTCAAGATGTTATGTGCTTCCAATATGCCTAGGCATTTGTAATCTTTATCCTTGTTCTTGGTTTCTTCCACTGGCTGGTCAGCTTGTTCAGGTATTGGAGCAGTTTCTTCAGCTTGTTCATCATTACTTGTTTTCTTTTTAGCCAATATTTCTAGATGTTGCATTTCCACATCTGTGAAAACTTTATTACGAATGATGAAGCCTCTTTGATCTATTAATCTTTGTTCAGTTACATCACTTTCTGGGTGTTTTTCCTTCCACTTTGGAATTGTTGTTGTCATTGTTAGTAACATCTAATACAAACTGAACTTAGACAAGAAGAATAGAAAAAAATACATAGTACAGAAATATGATTAAGAATGTGCGTGTGTTCTCCAGGCTTCATCATAACACATATAAATGAATTTAACAACTCCGCCTAAGTTTCAACTGCCAGCTTAATAGAGCTGTCAGAACCAAACTGGATCTTCTGAGGCTTTGATGAAGATGGGAAGACAGTAGGAGAGAGAGCCCTTGAGATTAGATTAATAACTATCAGAAACACCATCATTCATTGCACACACTCTTTATCACAAAAACACTTCCCTTCTCAGGAAACACTAGAGTCTGAAGGCAGAAGGTACACAGCTTAAATTTAATCAAACAAGAGTATGAACTAAGCTAATTAAAAACCAAATCTCCAGTCTGAAAATCCAATCAAAAGCCACCAAGCCGATCTCTCCCTTCAAATAATATTGCAAGTTCATGTCTGCTTAAGATATTGGAAACAAAACCACAGATCCGAGGGCTCATCCTCATAACTCTGTTTTCACCACTAAACACACTTCTCTTTCATTGCTTAACTTGCATTTCTACATATTTGTTCATAAATCAGTTCTGTGACTTTATTAATTATTTATTTGTTCAATTTATTTGCTGCCTATCTCACCATCTGGTTGGCTTACAACAATGAAAGGGGGGAGTGGAATGACAAAAAAAATGTAAACAACAAAGGAATAAAACAATTTTAGTCAATGTTATTTCAGTCAATGTTAGTTTATCTACTGCCATTGCATTAAGGACAAGTAACATATGCCTTGACTTTTTGTCTCCTAATCAAGTTCTTTCTTGACCATGTGAGCAAATCCTAATGGAGAAGGACTAGCTGAATATATGCCATCTAAACAGAATTTATATCAGAGTAAAAATTACAGTCCTGCTTGCATAACAATACATGTTTCTGGGACATCAATACCTGTACATTCATCATTCTATTTGGAAAGGGGAAAAAATCATTAGTTAGTTGGGGGAAAGATCAAAAGCAACATGAGAAAATATTATTTTACTGAAAGAGTAGTAGATCCTTGGAACAAACTTCCAGCAGACGTGGTAGATAAATCCACAGTAACTGAATTTAAACATGCCTGGGATAAACATATATCCATCCTAAGATAAAATACAGAAAATAGTATAAGGGCAGACTAGATGGACCATGAGGTCTTTTTCTCCCGTCAGACTTCTATGTTTCTATGTTTCTATTACTCTCTGAAAGAAAGATGGCATATTTTGTAGAACTCTTAAGCTTATTTTCATTGCATTCAAAATTGAGCACTGTTGGCCAGATCCTATATGTCCAGGAAAGCAAAGACACACTGACTTAAATATTTTGATTTGATCAATACTGAGATGAATATGCCTAGTTTTTCAACTAGTTTGACAATGCTGGAGCATCTATTCTGCCTAAATGAGAATGCATGAGCATAAAAGAGAATGCCCACTAGCACAAAAGGAAAGTTTTTTCTGGATACTAAGAGCAATTAATCAATTCAACAGCTTGCTTCCTAGGGTTGTGGATGCTCCATCACTGGAGATTTTCAAGAATACACAGGGCAACCATTTGACTGGGATGATAGAAGGCTCCTGTCTTGAGCAGGAGGCTGGACTAGAACACCTCTGAGGTCCTTTGCAGCTCTATCATTCTATGAAAATAACACTAGCTAGAGCAAGCAATCAACAATATTGACTGACTTCCCAGTCATATCAAAACTATGTTTACCATCATGTGGTCATTCACCAAAGAGAAAGACAGTTCTAACAGTGGGTGTAACATGGGGCTACCTTTGAAGAGTGTTTAGAAACTTCAGATCATGCAGAATGCAGCTGCGAGAGCTATCATGGGCTTTCCCAGATATGCCCATGTCACACCGACACGCCGCAGTCTGCATTGGTTGCCGATCAGTTTCTGGTCACAATTCAAAGTGTTTCATGGCATCGGACCAGAATACCTTCAGGACCGCCTTCTGCCGCACGAATCCCAGCGACCGATTAGGTCCCACAGTTGGCCTTCCGCCGGTCCCGTCGACGAAACAATGCTGTCTGTCGGGACCCAGGGGAAAAGCCTTCTCTGTGGCGGCCCCAGCCCTCTGTAATCAACTCCCCCCAGATATAAGGATTGCCCCCACCCTCCTTGCCTTTCATAAACTCCTAAAAACCCACCTTTGCCGCCAGGCATGGGGAAATATATTCCCCTCGGCTGTTCCGTTTTATGTATGGTTTGTTTGGGTTGTATGAGTGTTTTTAAATCAAGGGTTTTTAACTGTTTTCCTGTTTTAATCATTGGATTTGTATTTTGCATTATTGTTGTGAGCCGCTCCAAGTCTTCAGAGAGGGGCGGCATACAAATCTAATAAATAATAATAATAATAATATGGGGATCAGCGTCACAGGGGCAGACAAATCCTTGGTACTCCAAAGTATACTGAGACAGGGTGGCACAGTGGTTAGAGTGCAGCACTGCAGGATACTTCAGCTAACTGCTAGCTGTAGTTCAAATCTCAACACCGGCTCAAGGTTGACTTCCATCCTTCCAAGATGGATAAAATGAGGACCCAGATTGTTGGGGACAATATATGCTGACTCTGTAAACCGCATAGAGAAGGCTGTAAAAGCAGTATGAAGCAATATATAAGTCTAAATGCTATTGCTATCTCCCTGTCTTAACCCAACATGAACAACTTTTATGATAAAAAAGATAAGACCTGCTAGACAGAAATTGGAAAACAGAGAAATTTTTATTGCCGCTAGAGTGCCTTTGAAATATTCCTGAAGGCAGGAAGAGTTTTACTATCTCACCTCTCTCCAAATCTAGAGAAAGTACTTTTAAATGATACAGATTCTTGCCACCTGTGACATCTTTCTGAAATAACTTTAACTAGTGAAAAGTGTTCGGGCCAGCCAGTAATAACAGCCCCAAAATATCACTTACCGTATTTTTCGCTCTATAAGACGCACCTGCTGATAAGACGCACCTAGATTTTAGAGGAGGAAAATAGAAAAAAAATATTTTGAGCCAAAAAGGGGAGAGGAAGAGAGGAAGGAGTGAAAGAAGGGAGTGGGGGAGGAAAGAAGGGAGGAAGGAAAAGGAAAGCAAGAAATGGAGGGAGGAAAGGAAGGAAGGAAGGAAAGAAAGAAAGAAAGAAAGGGGGAAGGGACAGGAACAGAGGAAGGAAGCAAGGAAACTTATGAAAGGGGAGAGTAAGAGAGGAAGGACTGAAGGGAGGGAGGGAGGGAAGAAGGTAGGAAGGAGAAAGAAAAGAAGAAATAAAGGAAGGGAAGGTAAAAGAGAGAAAGAAAAAGAGCAAGAAAGAAAGCAAGAAAGAGAGAAAGAAAGAAAATGAAAGAGAAATAAAAATAGAGAGGGGGAATGAAAGAAATGGAAGGAGGAAAGGAAGGAGAGAAAGCAAGAGAAATAAAGAAAGCAAGAGAAAGAAAAAAGAATGTAAGAGCAAGAGAGCAAGAGAGAAAAAGAAAGAAAGAGAGAGAGAAAGAAAGAAAGAAAGAAAGAAAGAAAGAAAGAAAGAAAGAAAGAAAGAAAGAAAGAAAGGCAACTTCAAAGAAAGGCTCACTGAGCATCTCTCACTCTCTCTCTCTTTCTATCCCTCTTTCTTTCTTTCTCTTCCTTTCTCTCTCTCCTCTTCCTTTATCTCCTCTCTCTCCCTCCCTCTCTCTTTCTCTCCCCCCTCTCTCCCCCTTTCCCTTTCCCTCTCTCTTTCTCTCTCTCCCTCTCTTGCTATCTCTCCCCCCTCTCCCTCTCTCTTTCTCTCCCACCTCTCCCCCCTTTCCCTCTCTCTTTCAGGAGAGGCGGGGCCAGCGAAGGTGATATTCAATGTCGGGGGCGCTCGGGCGGTTGCGCGCGCTCCGTATCTCCCTGCTAGCCCACTCGGAATATTCAAAATAAGAAAAACCTTCGCCGGCAAAGGCTTTTCTTATTTTGAATATTCCGAGTGGGCTAGCAGGGAGATAGGGAATGCGCGCAACCGCCCGTGCGCCCCCGACATTGAAGACCTCCGCTGAGAAAAACCTTTGCCGGCAAATGCGGCGGGCGGCGGGGGGAGAGCGAGGAGCCGGTTCTGGCGGGTGCGGGGCTTGGCTGGCTGGCTGGCGGGGGGAGCGCCGCTGGTGGTGCGGAGGGAGACCCTCCTCCGGGAGGGAGGGGGCCAGGCAGCAGCTAGCCAGCCAGCCGGCGGGATGGCACTTCCGAGTTCGCAGCCTCCCCCCCCCTCCCTGCCTGCATCTTCGCTCCATAAGACGGGGCTGATTTTTCTTCCTACTTTGGGAGGAAAAAAACTGTGTCTTATGGAGCGAAAAATACGGTAATTAATTGTTGACTCATGGTTTTCAGGATAGCGCAGTGGTTAGAGTGCAACACTTCAGGCTACTTCATTCAGCTGCTAGCTGTAGTTCAGCAGATCAAATCTCGCCACTGGCCCAAGGTTGACTCACCCTTCCATCCTTCCGAGGTGGGTAAAATGAGGACCCAGATTGTTGGGGGCAATATGCTGATTCTGTAAACCACTTAGAGAGGGCTGTAAAAGCACTATGAAGAGGTATATAAGTCTAAATGCTATTGCTATTTTTCGTCATATTGTTTGATAGTGTTTCTGTTTATGGAAAAAATGAGAATGCTGAGGACAAATTTCACCTAACTATTAAACCACTGGGAAGCAAATACAAAATATTTGTATAAATGTGGGAATCTCCAGCAGGGAGAATAAGGGTGGCAAGGTCAGAATGATGCAAACCTGGCGTCTTTTGTATATGCATTGCTATATCACATGCAAATATGAAAGGGGCCGAGTTTGTCATACAGTTCATGCTCTTGTCATTTGATGAAAAGAGTATGATCCAGCTGTCAACCAATCCCAAAGAGTTTTCTTTTGCACTGAAACCATAAATAATATTGTTTGGGCTAATTCCATACAGGACTTTAATCTTATTTAAAATTATGTCCTGCTTTTAAAACACAGCATTCCTTTTTAATCCAGATCTTGTTTGCAATCAAATATTGTTTCTTTATTCCTTAATCTCCGAAATCAAACTACATAGTGTCTGAAATTAATCATCTTTCAAAGACTCTTTCAACTTCAGATGCAACACCAGTTGCAAAGCAGCTGATAGTGTAGCATAAAATAAATGTCTAAAGCTGCTGCTGCAAAATAAAAAAATAATTAAAAATGGAACTGCTCAGGACACAGAGACCCAACAGCTATTGTAACTAATAATTCTTGACCAATAGATCTTGATTTCAAAAAGAGCTGCAATGACAGTCACCTGTAATGAGCCACCTGACAGCCAAATATCCACAGAGTGGACAAACATGAATGATAACTTTCATTTTCCCATAAGGCAGTGAAAAAAATATATAGAATCAATTGCTTTCACATGAATTTCCTTCCACATAAAGTTGGTCCATATAATTATGCCACCATTTGTTCATATTTGATGTACCTTGATGTAGACTTTCAAGGCAAATTAATATTCCTCTCCCCATTTCTTCTGACTGAACAAGAGAAATTTGTTAGCTTTATCAACTCATCTTCATTTAATTCTTGATGACAACAGTCATGGTAGGAAAAAGTGAAATTTCTTGTTTGTTTGTTTGGTTGGTTGGATTCTCGAAAGGTTTGCAAGATTCTAGAATCTTTCAAACAGATTCTATAAGGTGATGGTAAAATAAATAAATAAAAATAAAATAAATCTTCATATAATACTCTGCTCCAACCAGGCACTTTCCAGTTCAATTGTACATGAGCTCCAGATGGAGGGAGGGAAGGAGGGAAAGGAAGGAGGGAGGGAGGGAGGGGTGGAAGGAAGGAAGGAAGGAAGGAAGGAAGGAAGGAAGGAAAGAAAGAAAGAAAGAAGGGCACATACATGAATAATGGAAACAAAACCCAAACCAGCATGCTGGAATCTGTGATGCTAATATTTTTGAGGGGTATAAGATTGTCAAGTATTAACTTAAAATGTAAAATTTGGAACAGATCCAATTTTCCATTTAGTAATTACACGTTTTATTATTAAGATAACGTATGAGCTGTTTAACCTAACCATAAGACTCTCATTTGTTACACTGGATTTTCTTTCATATTCAGCAACTATTCCCTTTCTTGACACAAAGAATAAATCCATTTCTCCCAAGGAAGCTTTTAAATTGATTTTGTTATTACTTCATATATAACTTTACTCTCCTACAATAAATTATTCTGTCTCAGATAAAAGCTTCTAGGGCAGTTGACTTCCAGAGGAGGTACAGTGAACGGAAGATAGTTCTGTGGAGCCAATGACTGCAGCAAAGACAAAGGAACCAGTCTAGTCATTTGGAACACTTGTGGATAAGGAGAGGGCAGGAGATTGCCTTCATGGGCTTTGGACAGCTGTTTTTTCCAAGGAGACTTCAGGACAGCAATTTTCAGTGCTGGGAGATAACAGAATTCACAAACTGTAGTGGAGAACTTTTAAGCACACAACATTCATAACTCTCACTTTCTAATCATCTTTGCAAATTGCCTGTTAAGATTTTTTAAGCTATTTAAAATGATAAGTTTGAAGGGTTTTCATTGGGTGAAGTTTTCTTCAACTGTGAACAACAGACAAAATCAAATATATGCTTAAGAACTTACAAGAATCTGAAACAAAGAGCAAAAAGCTAAATAAGATTTTGATCTTAGAAAGTTGTAAACAGACTATGGGACCAAATAAATTTGAACACTGAAAATTTTGCAATCAGATTTTGTAGTTAATTATAAAGAATAAGAGTTTCTTGTGGACAACAAATCTATTTTTGTTTTTGGAAGACATAACAGGATATCAGGAATTTCATGATTTATGAACTGGACACTAGAGAAGTTTACATTGCCTATCAAATGTAAAATGTTAAGCAAGCCTATCAAATGCAAAATGATATGAGAATGCTGAAGGAGATATTTGGAGAATGAAGTGAAAAATTAGTAGCCACAGTATCAACTATGTCAGTAAATCTGATCAATTTAAAATAAAATATAATTACTTCTGGTAAGCCTTATGGATTTTTTGCCTGACACCAGAAGTGAAAAGATTACGCTTTATGGAATTGTTTACAGATAAAGAATCGAATACGGAATAAGAAAGAATGAAGAGATAACTGTTTGTAACCATAGAAAGGGTGAAGGCTGAAATTTGTTTTGACTGGTGTTGTAGATTGGAAGTTACTTCTCTCTAAATATTCTTTTTATTATATTCTTACTTTTTTCTATCTTCTTTTTCTTGTAACTTTTACTCATTCTATTTTTCTTTTTAAGTTTATTTTGCATTGTGTTTCACTACTATAATCAAGATTAATAAGAAATTATGTACTTAAAAATGGAATTTCCATCACAGTCATCAATCTTTTTGCTGTTTTCAATCTATTTAAGTTGTACTGTCACACACTGAGAACTTCTAGCAATTGGCACGCTTCTATTTATTCAGAACTTGTGAAGTTCTAGGCTGGTTTTGCTACCATAACACCTGCATTGCACTAAAGGGCCTAGAAGCATGTTCAATGACTCCAGTCATTAACTAGATGCTGTAGCCAAGGTCACATTTCAAAGTCTCAGCAATAGCACCTGTTAGTTCCATTGTTCCTTCCAATACCAGTTACATCAAATCCTGTATACAAAACATTGGCTCACAATTCAGGCACAAAAAGTTGGCTTTAAACATTCAACATTGGCAATTTTGCTACAGCTGGAGAAATGTAGTTCATTTTATGGTATTTGTACAACTCTTTCACCTCAACTATTATATTGAAGGAAATAAAAATAAGGGTGCATCTCTATTGTTATCTATTTCTAAAGATCTGTATCAGAATGAGTGGGAAGGTGCTCTTGACTAAATCAACAGTCGTGGAAGAAAAGCAGGCATTTATTTTCCTCCCTAAACTATAGGAAAGGATGAAAACAGACCCACTGAAGCTGGCATCTGCCCCATGGAGAAAGTTGCCAATGCTTTCCCTCTTGAAAGGAATAGTAGTTTTAAGGAAAACCAATCATTGTAGGTACTGAATCCCTTTACTTGGCTAACTTTAATTCATAGTATTTAACAAGATAATGCTACAATTTCTTAAGATGTCTAGTGCAACCATGTCAACAGCAAAGCATAAGTGTGCACAATTTTGCCCTGAAAAACAAATATACAGCTCTCAAAGGCCTAACAGAATATGGTATCTATTTCGTGCTATATCATAATGCTGTTGTTCAATCATCACACTAAACCACAGCCAATTATAAAATGCATGAGCAAGAACAAGCTGCAACAAGTTCACTCTCTCTCTTACTAAGGAAGGAGACATTCAGATTATTTTGCACTCCTGTAAACCACGTATTACTGTTTCAGCTGGACTTGGAAATGCAGCGAAGAAAACCTATAGTTATTTTAAATAAGAGGGGACTTAATTACTAATGTGGCTTCTCAAAATTAAACATAGCTAGCCTAATTATAGTTGCAGAGTGCAGAAAACAAACAAATACAAAAGGAAAAAAGATGAAACAAGAGTCCAAGATTTATTGTGCTTGTTCCTGCTTCCATATGTCATGACATATAGATGCGCTGTGTAGTTGCATATATTGACAAAAGATAGTTCACCTTTTTTTACTTGAAGCGAAGAGTGGAAGAACTAGAAAAGCATAGACCAGCAGTTATATTAGAAATCTTTGTTTAAATGCACATGGCACCAGCAAGCAATGATAGGTAGTACAGTGGTACCTTGTCTTACGAACTTAATTCGTTCCGTGATGAGGTTCGTAAGTAGAAAAGTTCGTAAGATGAAACAATGCTTCCCATAGGAATCAATGTAAAAGCGAATAATGCGTTCAATCCCAAAACTCACCCCTTTTGCCTTGCGCCACTGGGAATCCCCGCCTCCGGACTTCCATTGCCAGCCGAAACCCCTGTTCTTGCGCTGCTGGGATTCCCCCTGAGGCTCCCCTCACTGGGAATCCCCGCCTCCAGACTTCCATTGCCAGCGGAAGCCCCTGTTCTTGCGCTGCTGGGATTTCCCCTGAGGCTCCCCTCACTGGGAAACCCCACCTCTGGACTTCCGTTGCCAGCCAAAGCGCCGGTTCTTGCACTGCTGAGATGCCCCCTGAGGCTCCCCTCACTGGGAAACCCCACCTCTGGAATTTCGTTGCCAGCCAAAGCCCCTGTTCTTGCACTGCTGGGATTCCCCTGAGGCTCCCCTCACTGGGAAACCCCACCTCTGGACTTCCGTTGCCAGCCAAAGCGCCCGTTCTTGCACTGCTGGGATTCCCCTGAGGCTCCCCTCACTGGGAAACCCCACCTCTGGACTTCCGTTGCCTGCCGAATCCCCTGTTCTTGCACTGCTGGGATTCCCCTGAGGCTCCCCTCGCTGGGAAACCCCACCTCTGGACTTCCGTTGCCAGCCAAAGCGCCCAATCTTGCACTGCTGGGATTTCCCTGAGGCTCCCTTCACTGGGATTCAAAGCAGTGCCAGCAAAAATGAAGGGAATCCCAGCAGCAGCGGCTTGGGTTCGTAAGGTGAAAAAAGTTCGGAAGAAGAGGCAAAAAAATCTTAAACACTGGGTTCGTATCTCGAAAAGTTTGTTAGAAGTGGCGTTCGTAAGACGAGGCACCACTTTACTTGAAATGGTTGCTGGCCTGTTGTGGTCTAAGTACATCACTCCAACCAGGACATTCAGCTTTTGATTGCTTCTCTTGCAACATGTGGCTTTTACATGAAATCTGACTCCATTGTTAGTTGCACATTTAATGTTCTTTATACCATGATGAAAGCTCCATCTCCCATGACACTGTCACTGATAATAGATGCAAAGTACTGTGTTCTCATCAGGAGCGCATCAATTTCAGCTACCTTTCGGTGTTTTGCCACTGGCTAATATTGAATTATTGAATATGATGCATTGATATTTACTGAATATGATATTTTGAGCAATGCAACAGCACCACAGGCTACCTAAAAGATCTGTTTAGTTTGCTGGCGCTATAGGGACATCATCACTTCACCATGAAGTGACTCAGAGTTATGTTACTCATAATATAAACCAGTCTTTCCAATCCAATGGTCTCCAAATGTATTGGGCCAACAGTACTCAGAATTTCCCCCTAACATGCAGTTGCAAGTTGTTCTAGAGTTGTAGTTGAGGAAGTCCAAATTGGAAAGGCAAACGAAGAGTTATTTCAGTCTTGTCTTTACGAGCTGGGTGGTACAGTAATTAGAATTCAGTATTGCAAGTTAACTCAGTCCACTGCTAGGAGTTTGATCCCCACTGGCTCAAGGTTATGCTAACTCTGTAAACCGCTTACAGTATGCTGCAAAATAGTATAAAGCAGTATATAAGTCTAAGTGCTATTGCGATGTGCCCACTGCCCAACCCATTTTCTTAAGTGTCAGACAGTCCTCCTCTTTCTTCTTTGTCAATAATAATAATAATAATAATAATAATTATTATTATTATTATTATTATTATTATTTATTAGATTTGTATGCCACCCCTCTCTGAAGACTCGGGGCAGCTCACAACAACAATAAACAATGCAGTACAAATCCCAAAATTAAAACTATAGCTAAAAACCCACTATCATTTAAAAACAGTCAATATTACAAACAAAGTCAAGCCAGAAACTGGCTTCAGAAACACCAGTTCAGTGTGGTTCAAAATTAAAAACCCAAAATATTATAAGGACAAGAGACAATTCTAAGAAGCAGATAGGAATTACAGTATTTTTTGCATTATAAAACGCTTCAGACTATAAGATGCACATTAGCTTTAGAAAAAGAAAACAAGAAAAAAAAATCTGTCTCTGCCTCCCAGTATCCATCTGGTATTAATCACCACAAAAGCACATTTAAGAGGCTTGTCTTAATGTGCAGTATATTTATTTACCATATTTAACATAGCATTATAGCATCTGGAGTTTTAAAAGTTGAAATCAATGCAAATACCCATTCAAGAAAACAATGTCAAATTTCAGCCAATCACAAATTTCAAATCTGCTAGGTATTTCTTTAACAAATGCATCCTGTATTGATTTAAAGTTAATAGATGGATAATTTCACATGTCCTTGAAGACAATTTCATACAACAAAGAATGTGATAATTAACTTCGCGCTAAAAGTACTTACTGAAATATATTCTTTGAAATATTTTCTGGATGGTAGAGTAGATCACTATGACTAAATTAACCAAGTACATCCATTAGCTCTTGTTCATTGTTAAAGGATTACACCATATGTTAATATAAAATAAATCAGAATGATTTCTGGAGCTTGAGCTTCACAACATTAGGTTCCCTTCTATACCAATTACAATATATTAATTTCTTCAAATTAGAGGGGATCTAGTCATAGAAGCACAACTAATTACTTGGAAATGCATTACAGTAGCTTCCCTTTAAACACAATACTGGGTAAAGAAAAGCACTATGGATGAAGTTTTAAAAAGATATGTCAAGAAGGGATGAATTATAATTGTCACTGCTGGGAAGAATTTATGTGATTAAGATGAATGTTTTACCCTGAATGTTATTTTTGTTTCAGATAATGCCTGTTTTAACAGCTGATGTACCATTTAAACAATGGCAGAAGGACATGTCTAAATTTATATGGCAAGGGAAAATATGAAGAAATGAAGAGGATTGGACTTACCAATATATTTTGTTGCATGCTGGATAGTTTGGATGAGAGAATTAGTAGAAGAGGTTATTGGATATAGACATTAATGACTTGAGATTTGGATGGTATGGATGGATGTCTGTGGTTTGATAAAATTAAGATGAACGTAGACTCTAAAAATTATTGTTACACCAGCTGTTCTTAGAACATGAAACAAATATAAACTCAGGGTTTGCCACAAAACAACCTTTATGGCTTTCAGTACAAGAAGCATTTTATAGATGAGAAATAAGTTAGAAATGGTTAGTCTACCAAGAGATACTAGAATTTTCTCAAAAGATAATAATAATAATAATAATAATAATAATAACAACAACAACAACAACAACAACAACAACAACAGATTTGGAAGGGACCTTGGAGGTCTTCTAGTCCAACCCCCTGCTTAGGCAGGAAACCCTACACTACTTCAGATAGATGGTTATCCAACATCTGCTTAAAAAATTCCAGTGTTGGGGCATTCACAACTTCTGGAGGCAAGCTGTTCCACTGGTCAACCATTCTGACTGTCAGGAAATTTCTCCCTAGTTCTAAGTTACTTCTCTCCTTGTTTAGTTTCCACCCACTGCTTTTTGTTCTACCCTCAGGTGCTTTGAAGAATAGGTTGACTCCTTCTTTGTGGCAACCCCTGAGATACTGGAAGACTGCTATCATTTCTCCCTGGTCCTTCTTTTCATTAAACTAGCCATGCCCAGTTCCTGCAACCGTTCTTCATATGTTTTAGCCTCCAGTCCCCTAATCATCTTTGTGGCTCTTTTCTGCACTTTTTCTAGAATTTCAATATTCTTTTTGCATCGTGGTGACCAAAACTGAATGCAGTATTCCAAAAGATTGTACAATGAAATCAAGAAAAGGTTTGATAACAGAAAGTTATGGCTAAAAGTTTTCTTATGTACAATTAACAGATAGATCTAACGTAGATAAAGTATTTTATATTTTTGAAAGAAGCACAACTGAATTTGAAGTATGTACTAATGATGAACATGTTTTTGCTAAAAAGTATAAACTTTTGCTAAAATATGAGACAGAAGAACTAAAAGAATGCATAATAAAATGGGCCAAAAAATTGCTAACTATATACAAAAGGACCAATGAGGAAATATGTGGTGGCTGAAAAGACTGAAATTTACATTATGTTTCAAAGGAATTTTATAAGATGATGAATCATTCATATTTGTCATCAGAGAAATTGTCTACAATGTATAAAGGTACAGTACTCTAAATCTTTGTTAAGAAGGGACATTTTATCATGTTTGGTGGGCATGTAAAAGCCAAAACATTTTGAATACAATATATGCATTAATTCAAAAGATTTTAAAGGATTAATGTGCAACTGAAACCAGAAAATTTATAGCTACAAAGGAAAGTAGAAGTTTCTATTTCCCCCCAATTCTTTCTTTTTGCACCTTTGCTTTTTATTGCTTTTGCTTTTTATTACTTTGTGTTAGTTTTATTTGTTTAGTAACAAATTTATTTTTAAAAAATAGAAAGGAAACTAATCTTCTGGAAGGTCAACTTCTGTCTGCAAGAAAACAGATAAAAAGTGCATTCAAAATGGCAATGATAGGAAAAGAAAGCTAAAAACAAATGTGATGTTACATCGAAATCTAGATTAATTTTAAGATACACTTTTCTTTTTTACTTGGAACTTAAAAATAAGTGATGCCTTTGAAACTGTCTACATCTTTTTTCCTTTGCACTGTTATTTCCAAAATTATGGTCCCTATGATCCTATCTAAAGAACCCTGGAATAACATTGGATTGGTCTCTCTCTTACAAGAAACACCTAGAGAAATAGGGCAGCATACTAGAAACAAAATACTCCAGAAATTATGTGGAACAAAATGGGAAGCTTCATCTGTAACCTTCAGGTCATCAGCACTAAGGTTGGTCCTACCCTGCAGTAGAATACTGTGCTCCTGTGTGGCTTAATAGCTGTCATACTAGTAAATTAGAAGCCAGACTCAATGACACTATGAGGAGTGTATATATTAAAACCATTCGAACCAGCTGGCTCCCAGTTCTGAGCCATATAGCACCACCAACTTTACGAAGGCAAGATGCACTAGTAAGAGATTATAGAAAAATTATGAACCACCCACTCCTATTGGTGCATGACGACCTTCCTCATTTAGCATCTGGAAGACTTAAATATAAGAAGCTCCCACTGACACTATGTTTGCCCAACAACTTTAACATTGATTCCCAATGGAAAGTCAAATGGGTCACCGAATGCCCAGACATAGGAAGATTTATAAAAGATCCCACAAAAATGGTGTCACTTCAGCAATGGACAATCTTGAATAGGATTCTCGCCTCATACGGTGTTTGCTGGAACTCTAGAAACATAGAAACATAGAAGACTGACGGCAGAAAAAAACCTCCTGGTCCATCTAATCTGCCCTTATACTATTTCCTGTACTTTATCTTAGGATGGATATATGTTTATCCCAGGCATGTTTAAATTCAGATACTGTGGATTTACCAACCATGTCTGCTGGAAGATTGTTCAAAGGATCTACTATTCTTTCAGTAATATTTTCTCATGTTGCTTTTGATCTTTCCCCCAACTAACTTCAGACTGTGCCCCCTTGTTCTTGTGTTCACTTTCCTATTAAAAACATTTCCCTCCTGAACCTTATTTAACTGTTTAACATATTTAAATGTTTCGATCTCTACTCTCTACATAAATGGGGCATAGTATCCTCTCCTCAGTGAGAGTGTGGAGTCCTAAGTCCAATTGTAGTTCATGTCCTGACTAACTGTAAGATGAGGGCATATATGGTCCTGTATCTGGATTTTTTTTTAATACAAATGATGCTGTGCTTTAATGGTTAGATTGCCCAGACACTGGTATTTGAACATAGATCTTTTTAACATGTATATTTTATTGTGTTTTACCAGTCTAGATGAAATTTTAACATATATTGCTAGTCTATGTATGATATGCCATATGTTAAATAAATGTAAAATTATAAAATGATTCACCAGATGTCACACTCATTGACACAAGTTTCTAATAACTACAGCACGTTAGGATAAAACTTTCTCAAAGTCAAAAAGCAAAATCTTAGCTTAAAACTGTGGCCTACCAGATATTTTGAACTTCAAGTTCCATAATTTCTGCCTATATTGGCTGTATCTTATATCATTAGATTACTTACCGTATATACTCGAGTATAAGCCGACCCGAGTATAAGCCGAGGCACCAATTTTTGCCACAAAAACTGGGAAAACGTATTGACCCGAGTATAAGCCGAGGTTAGAAAATGCAGTGGCTACTGGTAACTTATAAAAATGGAAAACAATAAAATTACATTAATTGAGACATGTTTTAGAATATTTATTTTAAAGAAAACCAGTAAACTAGCTCTGTAAATTTAAAAGAGGGTAAACAAATTAACAATATTAACAATAAATTAAAAAGTAAAAAAAGTAGCTCGATCAGGAACAAAGCTAAAACCTAACAGTTAAAATCCTTCAAAACTGGATTCCTTCTCATCATTAATTGGATTTACATTATTGTTCTGTTTTTATATATGCTGTGAGCCACCCTGAGTCCTTGGAGAGGGATTGCATACAAATCCAATTAAATAAATAAACAAACAAACAAATAAATAAGTGTATCCAAAGAAGAGCTTCAGCATTAGCTGCTGTGAGGTTATCAGCATAGAAAACCAGATAGATAGATAGATAGATAGATAGATAGATAGATAGATAGATAGATAGATAGATAGATAGATAGATATAGATAGAAAGATAGATAGATAGACAGACAGACAGACAGAAAAATAGATAGATAGATAGATAGATAGATAGATAGATAGATAGATAGATAGATAGATAGAAATAGATACAGATAGATAGATAGATAGATATAGATAGAAAGATAGATAGACAGATAGACAGACACACAGACAGATAGAAAAATAGATAGATAGATAGATAGAAATAGATACAGATAGATAGATAGATAGATAGATAGATAGAAAGAAAAATAGATAGATAGAAAAATAGATAGATAGAAAGATAGAAAAATAGATAGATAGAAATAGATACAGATAGATAGATAGATGATAGATAGATAGATAGACAGATAGATATAGATAGAAAGATAGATAGACAGACAGATAGAAAAATAGATAGATAGATAGATAGATAGAAATAGATACAGACAGATAGATAGATAGATAGATAGATAGATAGATAGATAGATAGATAGATAGAAAAATAGATAGATAGAAAAATAGATAGATAGAAAAATAGACAGATAGAAAAAGAATTCCTGTCTAGCTCTGCCTCATAACACATTATTAGATCCTATCCAAGCAAGGACAGCAACTACCACAAAATACCATTTTTAAACAGTTTAAATCCTTTCAAAGGAGGGGGAGGAGAATCTGACAGCAGGGGGCCTTTTTAATCCGACTAAGGGTAATGCAGATAGAGCAAAGAATAGTTACTCACCATTGCTTTTTCCCTCTCTCGGTTGGAGCAAATGGCTGCCTCATTTGCTTGAGGCAGGGAGAGGAACTACGGCGTGCCAGAGGGGACAAAAGCTGGTGCCTCCTCGCTCTGGCTCAAGCAATGGCGCCCTCGTGTGGTGACTTTGTCAATGACCCGAGTATAAGCCGAGGCTGTGTTTTTCTGCCCATTTTTTGGGCTAAAAAACTCGGCTTATACTCGAGTATATACGGTATTTTAAAAAAAACCCAGAACATTTGATTTTTAATAAATTTTCAAAGATAGGAGCTTTAGTCTGAAGGGAAAGGAGTCAAAAATATTTATTCTGTTTGGTTATTGGATAAATTCCAACCAACCCTTCGATTATACGGTAATCTTCCTTTGTTGAGTTTGGTACATAAAATCAAGGAAAGGAAAGCAGGATTTTTTAAAATTAGTCTCCTCATCAGAAGGCTAGCTATTATTTTTCTATTTCTTATCAATTAAATACAGCGGCAAAATCATTCATCATCACTTAAATTAATTCTAAAAAGTCTCCAGGAGCATCTAAAATGCTCTTCTCCCATAAAGAATACCAACTGTGCATTTTCACAAGAGTCTTAAATCAACGGAATCTATTTTGTTTTTTCAAATTTACCTCTAAACTACTAGATTTGGGGTCCATACAAAATTCCATGCTTACGAAACTTTATCTTTTGTCTCTCTGGGTTGATGATAATGAGCTATAAACATGCAAATACAATATACAATAAGGGCCTTTTTTCAGTGTGTCCATATTTCATTTATGTTTCTATTTTAAAATTATCATGTTTTTGTCTGTTTTACGGAAATGTAAAAACACACAATCTGTTCTGGAAGAGTTCCACACTCAAAAGGCCACCACTTCAAATGTGAAGGAAAAAGGAAGGTGTTCTGAGATTACCCACAGGGTCAAGACACTTCCTATGAAGTCAAAGCAGCAATTTTTAGATTGAAACAGGAAATTTCTAGCCCCAAATGCTTTGCATTCAAAACATTTTGCACATCTCTGCAGAAGCAACTCCAAGCAACAGTAACTACAAATAAAATGTGGAGAGAAAAAAGAAAGCATGCTAGTAAGTAACACAAAGCCAATAAAAACCAGAAATGAAAGTATAAGGAAAGAGAACATTCTTCAAGCAACTAGCATGATGCCAGTAGAGAGAACAGAAACCTAAAAATTAAAATAAACCTAAGGTAGATCTGGCCAGGAAAACACCTCCGCTAGAAATATCAGAATTTTATTAATATAGACTATAATCAACGAATCTTGAAAGCATCACAGAATTTCCCCTTCCCTGGTGGACATATAATGAAGCCAAAGTGTATTAGAATTTAATTTGAATGTGGATAGAGAAATTATTGAAACCTGAGATATTCCTGTTGGTTATATCACCAGAGAACTTTAATAAAGAAAATACATTTTTAATTAGTCATATAATCACAGCAGCTAGAATTGAATTTGCGCAAAAATGGAAAGCAACAAAAGCCTCTTCTGGAAAGGAAGTAATTAAAAAAAATACTGGATTGTGCGGAAGTGAATAGATTGACAATGAAAATTAAAGATAAGGAAGACTCTGAGTACTATAATGTAGGTGGAAATTTTATGATTCACTAGAAAATGAATATGTATAGAAGACAAGTAACATTGATTAAATTGGAGGAAAATAGAAAATTGAAGGTGGTATATCCAGGTGACAAAATTGTCGAGAAGACAGCATTAAGATAGTAGTTAATATACCTAGTAAAATATAAGAAATAAACATAGATATGAATACTGGGAGGAGGAATGAGATTAACAGATTAAATGAAATTAGGTACATGAGTTACTTGTCTGTCAACTATAGAATGGATTGTGAATATATACACTCAGGAAAAGAATCAGAGGGAGAAAAGGAAATAGAGAAGGAAGGGAAGAGGAGGGAAGAAGGAAAGTATGAGAAAGGGAGAAAGAAGGTAGAGGGGAGAGAGGGAGACAGTAGGAAGGGAGTGATATGACATACAGTGGTACCTCGAGATACGAGTTTAATTCGTTCCGGACCTGGGCTCTTAAGTCGAGCAGCTCTTATCTCGAACGACTTTTCCCCATAGGAATTAATGTAAATAATTTTAATTGGTTCCAGCCCTCAAAAAACTCACAAAGTTAGTCTAAATTATGCAGAAAGACATGTTTTTAATGAAGAAATGTACATGTACATATAAATGAATAATGAAGTTTCTTTCACTTAACTTGTAAACTTTCTTAAACTTTTAAATTTACATATGTTCAACTTCTCTGCCACCCAATCCTGTAGGACAGAGGTCCCCAACCCTTTTTGCACCAGGGACCGGCTTTAAGCGATCAAGAGAGGAATGGGTGAATGAATGGACGGAGGGTGGGAAGGAAGGAAGGAAAGAGGGAAGGGACAGGAACAGAGGAAGGAAGCAAGGAAACTTATGAAAGGGGAGAGTAAGAGAGGAATGAGTGAAGGGAGGGAGGGAGGGAGGGAAGAAGGTGGGAAGGAGAAAGAAAAGAAGAAATAGAGGAAGGGAAGGTAAAAGAGAGAAAGAAAAAGAGCAAGAAAGAAAGCTGCAAGCACCCCCCCCCCCCGAGCCCCCCAGGCCGGCTGCAACCTTTTAAAACACGCGCGCCGCTTCGCAGCTGTCTCCTGAAGCCGAACGCGGAAGTTAGCGTTTGGCTTCAGGAGACAGCTCCTTGGCGCTTGTATCTCGAATTTGGGCTTGTAAGTAGAACAAAAATATCTCTCCCCTCCCAGCTCTTATCTCGAGTTGCTCTTAAGTAGAGCAGCTCTTATGTCGGGGTTCCACTGTATAGGGAAAAACAGGTGGGTAATTAAAGTATAAAAGGTGCAAATTAAAATATTGGTTTATGTATTATCAAATAAAAGTGTATAACTTTGTGTATTTTGTTAAGAAGGTATATTTATGAATGTATTGCAGAGAAAAACAATAAAAGCTTATTTTTTTAAAAAAAAAATCCCCTTCCTTCCCAATATGGCAAAGAAAATCAAAGTCAGGCAATGTTGAGTTTCTTTCTCATGTTTTTCTGTTTTGCCAGGCTAAGCTGTTTTCTAATGCTTGCCATATATTTTCATCAAGGCCACCTATGAACTCCTTACATCGGGGCGGGGGAATAGGAATGTTTATATTGAGAATATAATGACAAAATAATTACAGTGATCTCTCGGTTAGCGCGGGGGTTACGTTCCAAGACCTCCCGCGCTAACCGATTTCCGCGTTATATTGGATGCGGAAGTAAAACCACCATCTGCGCATGTGCGCCATTTTTTTCATGGCCGCACATGCGCAGATGGTGGAGTTTGCGTGTGGGCGGCGGGGAAGACCAAGGGGAGGTTCCTTCAGCCGCCCAACAGCTGATCTGCTCCGCAGCGCGGAAGCAGCGAGGAGCCGAAGATGGGGTAAAGGCAAAGGGGAAACCCCATCTTCGGCTCCTCGCTGCTGCCGCGCTGCGGAGCGGATCAGGTGTTGGGCGGCTGAAGGAACTGAATGTCCCTTGGTCTTCCCGCTTGCCGCTTGCCAGTCCACACACGCCCCCCTGGATGAGCCGGCCACAGGGGCGAGGGGTGGGGATGAAGGGGCAGGACTTCCCGGGCGGAAGGCATGCTCGGCTCTGCCGCTCCAGCCCCTTTCGGCCGAGCAGCCAGGGAAGTCGAGCCAGGCGTGGCGGCGGCCTGCGCCGATGTTCCCCGCTGCGACGGAAGGCAGTCGCTTGGCTAGGGAGGCTCGGCCGAAAGCGGCTGGAGCGGCAGAGCCGAGCACGCCTTCCGCCCGGGAAGTCCTGCCCCTTCATCCCCACCCCTCGCCCCTGTGGTCGGCGGGAATGAAAGGGCAGGACTCCCTGGGTGGAAGGCGTGCTCGCTCCAGCCGCTTTCGGCCGAGCCTCCCTAGCCAAGCGACTGCCTTCCGTCGCAGCGGGGAACATCGGCGCAGGCCGCCGCCACGCCTGGCTCGACTTCCCTGGCTGCTTGGCCGGGGAGGCTCGGCCGAAAGCGGCTGGAGCGGCAGAGCCGAGCACGCCTTCCACCCAGCGATTGTTCCGCTGCCGCCAGCATGGCCTGGCTGGCAGCGGAAAATGTAACGGAGCCCACGGGGGATTCGCCTTCCTCCCACCCGCAGCCGAGACTGATTGTGGGCTCCTTCGCAACCTCGGAGAGCTTCCGGGGCAGGGAGGAAAGCGAATGCCACGGGGCTGGGCTCGGCTCCCCCCTCGGCTCCCCCCCTTACCAGCCCCGCCGCGGAAGGCTCCATTCTGTTCCCTGCCGGCCCGATTGAGCGGCCGGCGGTCTCCATTCAGGGAACAGAATTTAAAAAAAAAATTTTTTTTAAAAAAAATTTTTTTTAAAAAAAATTTTTTTAAAAAATAATATTTTAATATTTTATTTTTTAAATAATATTTTTTGAAAAACCGCGTTGCAGCGTTTCGCGCTAATCGAGAACGCGCAAGTCGAGGGACCACTGTATTCTCCTACATTTCCATCAACCACTGTTATGAAAACCTTGAAATGTTATCAGCAAATCTTGAGGAGCACTCAGATTTACAGAGAGCGAGACAAACTAAGGATTATCTTTAGAACTATCACTTATGTCTTGAATTACACCCCAAAATAAATGACATCCAGTGTAATGAAACCTAAAAATAGCTGAAGCCTATTGTGGCATTTGAAGTTTTAAATTGAACATGATAATATACAGTAGCTTAATAATTATATATCTAACATGTATGCAATCATAACCAGACTGACCTATATTGAGCAAGATGTAATTCTAAGGGTAGTTAATCCTCCCATGGTCATAGGTGTAGCTGTCATAACTACAATTAGACATCTAATTGTATAGCTTAGATCAAAAGAATTCTTAATTGTGATGTCTTACTATTTACAAAATTTAAATGAAGCAGCTTGGCGAATTACCTAAGTCCATCTTTACAAGATGGTCAATAAAGCCAGCAATTGTTATAAAATGTATTCGAGACTAAATAAATAAATTGGATTTTTTTAGATATGTATATTGTTTATTGTTCTGATATGTTGTGAGCCGCCCCGAGTCCTCGAAGAGGGGCAGCACACAAATCCAATAAATAAATAAAATATAAATAAATTCCAAAGATATACATAAGTTTGGGAATGGTACTTCCATCCTATGCAACAGCTGTCAATATATTAAAATGAGGATGGGAAAATACTAAGAATATACCTGATGCAAAGCTCTAGAATTCCAAACTTGAAGATAACAGCGCAAAGAAAATTGCCAACTTTTAGATTTTTTTTCTGAGCAAAAGCTACACAAGCCCATTTCTAGGATAAATTGTCATCCAAAATGGAGTGAGCCTAGACTAAGAAATGTCCAGGTTAGTATAGTTCTAGACAGAATTTTAGATGTATTTATTTTTGCACTGTTGAAGGACTTGGGATTTTAAGGGGAAACACCATTTTTTAAGCTTCATATTGGTTAAATCCCCTAATGGGCTACGGGCTACCCATCAAGTATGGCTCTTGAGCTGATGTAAGTTGGTTAATTATTGCTTTGGATCAGTTTTCTGATTATTCCAGCCTCAAAATTTCAGGAAACTAACATTGGCTTCAGCAATAGATTTAGAAGACCTCAATCAAACAAAAAAACAAAAAGGGAATTGTGGGCAATTGTTTTCTTTCAGAACACAAGCAAATATGTATGTCACATTTTCTTTTTAGGCAAAATATGCTCTATTGTACAATTTAACCAGCAGGTCAGTGCATAGCTCTCTTTGCTCTTTTTTTCCAAATTAATATTCTACTACTACTGAGTTAGGACTCTTAACAATCAGAGAATACCAAGGGGCAAAATGCACAATCTTACGTTGCATTCGCTTCTCATTCATATTCATTTACATGAGCGCCAAGACAAGAACAGTTGTTTACATATCTTTAGTCTCCCTTTATTTCTTTGTTGGTAAATATAAATTCAACACATAACTTAAGGCTAAATGGACAATGATGCTTGTCATGTAGTTTGCCCATGCATGAATGATTTTCCTTTCTCAAACATCTGCTATATGGGAGGCAGTGAACTGGATCAGTACTACGGCAGAGAGAAGAGTTGGCCCTGGTGTAGATTCACAACAAAACTGCCACTTGTTTGTGGGGAAGGAGGGCCCCCTGCATAAAGGCAAACTATGCTCTTCCACTAAGACCCCTCAAACCCCAAAGAAGCACTTCCAATTTACAGAAATAGGACAACTCACTTTAGCCCAAAGGGTGCCTGATGCAAAGGAGAAGCTCATTTCCATGTTTATGCTCTCCTTAGGACTTCCTTTACTAAATACGCCCTCACATTAGCAAAGAGGGTGTTATCACTCATCACTCCGATTCCTATTTGGGCTGAAGCAATCTGTTCTTTCACTTTCCATAATTGAAAACTTGTCTGACTTGGCTATAATTACTGCCACTATTGTTACATTTGTTCATGCTTAGCCGACTGGCCCCCTCATCAGGAGTTGAGCGGGCCTGTTATTAGCCCCTTTCTATTATATTTTACATCAGAGAAATAGACTTGCAACCTCAAAGCGGCTCTCCCATGCATTTATTATGTTGCACTATTTCCACAGATGCAAAACGGCTGCTTCAGAAATCTTCCCCAAACAAATGCCAAATTATTGGTACACATGGACACACATGTATACCTGGGCACGTACATATAGAAACATAATCATGTAATGAAGACAACATTCAAATTCTCCCCTTGTAGGGGCTATTAATCAAGATAATATCTGAGAATAATTGCAAGATACAGTAGATCCTTCTCTAATCGCAAAACTCACAATATTGTTGGCCCATCCATCCCCATTTTATCTGTGACAATATACCTTCTAGTACAGACCTGGGCAAAGTGCGGCCCGGGGGCCGGATGCGGCCCGCCCGTTGTCTGTGACTGGCCCACGGAGGTTGGAAGGAAGGAAGGAAGGAAGGAAGGAAGGAAGGAGAAATGGAGGGAGGAAAGAAGGAAGGAAGGAGAAATGGAGGGAGGGAGGAAGGAAGGAAGGAAGGAAGGAAGGAAGGAAGGAAGGAAGGAAGGAAGGAAGGAGAAATGGAGGGAGGAAGGAAGGGGTGGGCAATTAATTTATAATTATAATATAATTATAATATATAATTGTATTAATGTAATATAATATAATATAATATAGTATAATATAATATAATATATAATCATATAATACATAATTATAATTTATAATTATAATATAATTAACTAAGTTGTACCCAATAATATACAGTATTGGGTAGAATTGAGTTAATTATATTAATCCGGCCCTCTAAAACCATCCCAATTTCTCATGCGGCCCCATGGCAAAATTAATTGCCCACCCCTGTTCTAGTAGATGCTTGGAACAAACTTCCAGCAGACGTGGTTGTAAATCCACAGTAACTGAATTTAAGCATGCCTGGGATAAACCATCCTAAGATAAAATACTGGAAATAGTATAAGGGCAGACTAGATGGAACATGAGGTCTTTTTCTACCATCAATCTTCTATGGTTCTATGTTTCTATTTCAGTGTGCTACATGGATTCTCCCCATGGCAAACATTTGTGTAGGATTTATAGTGGAGTTATAATATACTGGAAATTGGTGATGTGAAACCATTACATGCTTCAAATGTTTGAACATGTCAGGAGTAAATGAGAAGTTCCGCTAATCATTTTTTTTGGGTAGATCACTAAGACATTTCAGTAATAAGTAGCTTAAATAAATAATATTTGGTTTGATTTCACCCATGTGTTAGTTCTACATCATAATATTAAAATTAACATCTCTTTGATTCCCCTTGTGCAATGAAATGTTGGAGTAAGGCCTATATCCTTAATTTCACATGCCAGCAAAATAATGCTTAGGATCATCCACTGAAGATTAGAGCCCTCCATGGAAAAAGAGATGCCAGATGTACAAGCTGGCTTTAGAAAAGGCAGAGGAACACTGCTGATATACGGTGGATAACTGAGAAAGCCAAAGAATGCCAAAAAAAGGAGAAACCAGTGTGTGCTTCATTGATTATAGAAAAGCCTTTAATTATATCAATCATTTCAAGCTGCGGAAAGTGCTCAGAAAAACGAGAATCCCAAGGATCCCATTGTCCTCATGAGAAACTTATGTACAGCTCAGGAAGCCACAGTGTGGCCGGAACATGGTAAAAAAAAATTGACTCCAGAGTGATGAAGAAATTCTATACCACTACATGATCTCTCCTCCTTTATTCAATATTCTAAAAGTCAAAGAACACAGTGAAAATATGGGATTAAATTAAACATAAAGAAAGTAAGGACAATGGGCAGAAAATACAGCCTTAGAACTGACAATGAAGATATCAAAAGTAGTGGATAACTTTTGCCTTTTAGGATCAATCATCTACAGTAAAGGAACAATCAGTCCAGAAATGCACTACAGGCTAGCACTTGGAACAGCAGCCATGAAGGCCTTGGAAAAGATATTCAAATGCCAAATGATGCCTACAAAAATCAGAATCATGAAAGCCATTCTACTAGCCCAAAAGTTAGACTTTAAAAATGAAGGATTTGAAGAATGTTGATGCATGTCAACTATGGTGTTGGCGAATACTACGGACAGTCAAGAACAAATGGGCTGTTGAACAAACCAATCCCGAATTCTCACCTGAGGCAGGCACAAATAATCAGGCTTGAATTATTTTATTTTGGACACATTATGCAAAGACTTGACTCTCTAAAGCTGAGTAAGGGAGCAGTGAAGAGAAGGAACAAAAGCAAGACAATAGGAGGATTCACAATAGCAATTGGTGGAATCTGAAATACCAGGTTAGAGATAGATCGTTGTAAAGGAAATATATTTATGTGGTCGCTAGGAGTTGAAAATAACTTGATGGAACATAATCAAAATCAGAGTCCTTCTGGAGTTAGGTGGCATATAAATATCAATCAATCAATCAATCAATCAGTTGTCTGTTACATTCACTTTTTCTTCCTTACATGCCCAGCACTATCACAAAAATTTCATCAAGTTTTACCTCTTATTAAAGTTTGTAGAAAGGACAACATCTCCCTCTACTTCTTCTTGATACCAATGCAGTTATCAAAACAAGGTCGTGCAACATCTTCTACAACCTATTTGTTACAGTTTAAATTATTTGCTTAACCCACAAAGAAGCTCACTGTTCCAAGAAAACACATACAGTGGGGGAAAGCGCATCCCAGGAACAATAATACAACTTCAGAAAAATTTGTAACAGAACACCAATAGCAAGGAATCATTGTAGATTTTCCTTCCCAACCAAGCAGAACATAAAGCACTCTCTCTCTCTCAAAACCACCTCCTTATTCCTTGAGCCTCCCTTGAGTGCCAATAGGTAATTAATAATACATAAATACAACTTTACCCTTAAAACTATCTACTGTTAAACTATCCACTGTTGACCTCTCCCCATTCCTAAGAAGTCAGTAGGGGACGTGCATAAGTGCACCTGTGTGCCTTGAGTCCCCTGTCCTGTTACTCTCTTACTAGTATCATGTATAGAAACACTGTTATATTTTTGTATACAGTGTTCCCTTGATTTTCGCGGGGGATGCGTTCCAAGACCGCCTGCGAAAGTCAAATTTCCACGAAGCAGAGATGCGGAAGTAAATACACTATTTTGGGCTATGAACAGTATCACAAGCCTTCCCTTAGCACTTTAAGCCCCTAAATTGCAATTTCCCATTCCCTTAGCAACCATTTAGATTATTACTCACCCTGTTTATTTATTAAAGTTTATTAAAAAAAATATTTATTAAAGGCAAACAAAAGTTTGGCAATGACATATGACGTCATCGGGCAGGAAAAACCGTGGTATAGGGAAGAAACCCATGAAGTATTTTTTAATTAATATTTTTCAAAAACCGTGATATAGATTTTTCTTGAACCGGCGAAAATCGAGGGAACCTCCAATATGTAATTAACAAAGCAAATAAGTAAATAAAGTAATTTATCTCCCCTGAAAAAAAGGCCTGTTCCTGTTCAAACACCTCCAAACAGTGCAACAGGCATTGTGTGGCTTCATATGGAGGTGAACCATTTTTTTCTATGGTAGCATGTCTGACTTTTTGAAAGATGCCTCTTGTAAAATAAGCAAGTGCCTACCTTCCTTGTATTCCTAGGTGCACCTAGGTGAAAAGTTCCACCAGACCATTCCGGCTGATCATCATCTATTGTCAGCTACACCAATCCAGTAACTTACCTATGTCATTCCTTAGCCATACCTTACATGGGTATGGAAATGTGCAATGATGATTGATGGCCAGGCTTAGTTCCATTTGCCATACACAGAACTAGGAAGAGGGTTTATTATTATCATTACTGTTGTTATTATTATTATTATTATTATTATTATTATTATTATTATTACTACTATTATTATTACATATTATATTATTATATTATATTATAACAAATAATAATAATAATAATAATAATAATAATAATAATAATAATAATAATAATAATAATAGTTTGAAGTAAAACCCCTCCAGCCTGGCTGATCTTTCAGGCAGGTCGCAGCACCGGCCCAGAGCTTTGGCCTCGGACCTGCGGCCACTTCACCCCGCGGTCTTGAGAGGCGCGCGCGTTGCCACCTCCAGCAAAGCAGCAGCAGCAGCAGAACCCCGTCCAAGTCTGTCCTCTCGCCCACCGCCGGGTTGAACCAACCGACCCCCCTCCTGCTACCCTCCTCAACCGTCCTGACCTGTAGGCGCTGCAAGTAAGAGGCCGGCACGTAGCCCGTCTCCCCGGAGCCCGCTCGGGTCACCAGCCACCAGTGCTGGTTGCTCCGCTCCAGCAGCAGGAAGGTCTCGCCCACGGCGAAGGCCAAAGAGTTCGGCTCGGCCGACCGGAAACCGTACAGGGCCCGGTACATGGCGCTGGCAACTGGGGGGGACGGAGGCGGGCCGGTGAAGAAGAAGAAACTAGCCGGCAAAACTCCGGTCGGAGACCCCTCCAACCAAGTGGCGGCGCCGGCGGCTCCTTTGCTGTAAACGCCACTCTAAGGCGCTCCGCCCTTATACCGGGCCTGCGTCAGCCTCCCCGTGTCGCCAGGACGCAGCCTCGCCCCCATTCCCCGTCGCGGTGCCTGAGCGCCATCTGCCGAGGCGCCCTTTTTTTCGCCGAGGAGCCCGGCCGCCTCGAACTTTTCCGTCCCGGCGGGAAGGAATTCTGAGGGGGTCCGTGGAAATCCACGCCGTGCGACTCGGGTTGGCCAGCCTGCATTCTCCACACGCGCTGCAAATCGTCTTTTGGGTTCGCGAGGCCTTTAGCTTAGGGAAGCGAGCCTTCCGTCCCCTGTCCTAATGTCTCTCTCTTACTAGCATCATGTATATAAACATAGTTATATCTTTGTATACTACCAATAAGTACTGTACTTGACAAAATAAAAAAAATAAATTTATATTGTACAATTTACAAGCGGGGAAATATAATTGTATCCCTTGCATATACTGTACATATTCCTAGGGACTCAAGGCGGCTCACAACCAAAAATAATCATAGATACAGTGTAATATTAGGACATCTAAAAAAGCAATTTAAAAACAATTTAAAACGCAGTAACAAACATGTATACAACAGTCAGCTCACAGTGGCTCCTTACTTGACTTTTGTCTCGGTTATAAATAAAACCCTTTTTGTCCTTGGTGAGTTGGCCACACAAGAACAAGGGGACACAATATGAGGCTAGTTGGGGGAAAGATCAGAAAGTGAGAAAATATTATTTTACTGAAAGAGTTGTAGATGCTAGGGACAAACTTCCAGCAAACGTGGTTGGTAAATCCACAGTAACTGAATTTAAACATGCCTGGGATAAACATATACTGGTATCCATCCTAAGATAAAATACAGGAAATGGTATAAGGGCAGACTAAATGGACCATGAGGTCTTTTTCTGCCGTCAATCTTCTGTTTCTATGTGAGTTGCTCGCTACCCAGATCATTATTTGTTCCCTCTGTTTATTTCCAAGCACTCTTTTTTTTTCATCCTGTAACTGATGATAGGTTAAGAAAAGGCACTTCCTTCCCGCTTTTACCACAAATGCTTGCTTTAGGAATCTTTGGTAATGGACTACATCAAAAATGTCCTGCCACAATGTCCTGCCAGTCAATGAATACTTCAGCTTCAACCACAACAATACACGAGCACACAATAGATTCAAACTCAATGTAAACCGCTACGTGTCTGGGCAAGCCCATGACTGCTCGCATGGCTGCATTCTGCACAATTTGCAGTTTCCGGACGCTCTTCATAGGTAGCCCCATATAGAGAGCATTGTAGTAGTTGAACCTTGAGGTGATAAGGGCATGGGTGACCGTGCTATCTCGTACATGTTTTGACAAAATAAATAAAATAAATAAATAATAAATAAAAACCTTGTAAATGACAAAAGAAACAACATCTCTTAAACATTCCTATCCTGTTTAGAGTTGATGTAATCAGTCATATGGTGACTGGGTTAAAAACAGCACTGGGTATGCAAATTCATGTTCCTTCATATAAGCAAATTCAAGTACCTTGAAACGATTTCTCTGTCTTCCATTTCTGCTTTATAGGTCAAAATCAGCACTTTAAATCAGGAATCACATAGAAGCCCTTGCAGGGCCTGCAACACAGGTAAAACACTCCCATCATTAGCAAGGAGGCAGCTGCATTCTAGATAAACTATAGTTTCCAAGTTGTCTTTAAAGACAGTGGATTGCACTGATCTAATTGAGTGGTTTTGAGTTGAGAGTTATTGCAGCCAGATCCTCTTGTCCCAAATAAGGTTGCCATTGGAGCTGGGGTGAAATCTACTTACCTTTCCTACCAGTTCGGGAGTGTTCAAACACCACTGTTGCATACGTTTTTTCATTCCCTGCATGCGCAGCTGCTTTAAAAAAAGAAAGTGGTGACTTCTGGGCAGGTGGGCAGAGCCTCGCACTGCTGTCAATACTGATTCTCCAAACCACCGGTACCCCAACCGGGTCAAACTGGTAGCATTTCATCCCTTCATTGGAGGATCCCATCATTGGAGTTCAAGGTTTGACTACTGCAATGCTTACTACATGGGGCTACCTTTGAAAAGTGTTCAGAAACTTCAGATCGTGCGGAATGTGGCCACGAGAGCAATCATGGGCTTCCCTAGGTATGTCCATGTTTCGTCAACACTCTGCGGCTTGCACTGGCTGCCGATCAGTTTCCGGTCACAATTCAAAGTGTTGGTTATGACCTATAAAGCCCTACATGGCATTGGACCAGACTACCTCCAGGACCGCCTTCTGCCGCAAGAATCCCAGCGACCGATTAAGTCCCACAGGGTTGGCCTTCTCTGGGTCCCATCAACTAAGCAATGCCGTCTGGCGGGCCCCAGGGAAACAGCCTTCTCTGTGGTGGCCCCAGCCCTCTAGAATCAACTCCCCCTGGAGATTAGGACTGCCCCCACCCTCTTTGCCTTCCGTAAGCTCCTGAAAACCCACCTATGTCGCCAGGCATGGGGAAATTGATATACCCCTCAGCTATTTTGATTTATGTATGGTCTATCTGGGTTGTATGAATGTTTTTTTACTATAAGGGTTTTAAATGTTTTTAATATTGGATTTGTACTCTATATATTGTGTGTTGTGAGCCGCTCCAAGTCTTCGGAGAGGGGCGGCATACAAATCTAAATAAATAATAATAATAATAATAATAATAATAATAATAATAATAATAATAACAACAACAACCAACAACAACAACAGCAGCAATAATAATAATAAGCCAGAGCTGCACAAAGATCGTTAAGCTGCAGCTTGCACCTACTTCTTGAGTGGAAGTTGTGAATCCAGAAGGATCCTCAATTGTGAACCTGTCCTTGGAGATAGTGCTTTCCTATCTAGAGATAATATTGGTTTTGGTTCAGAGCCCCAATGTACAAACAAGACTTCCATCTTGCTTTGTTTCATCCTGGGAATGTATGCGTGCTCTGAACAGAAATGATAACAGAGGAGGTAGCCTCCAGGCACCTTTATCATGAATAAGATGATAGCTTCGAGCCTGCTAAAAGTTCATTTCTTTATATTCTTTGTTACATGGCTCATAGAAGGTGAGTCGGCAGCATACAACCATCCAATAAAAGGATAAATGTAAAACAATTGTCGTCTTCTATCATTATAAATTAAGAAGAAACATTAAAAACTATGCAAGCAGAACTTAACAGGACATAATAGACAGAAGGATGTGAATAATAATGGAGTCACCTCACAGGTCCACCTGTCCCCTGGGCTTCCCAGGCCTGTTTGCATGAACTGTCCTGAGGGACCTTCATAAGCTCAAGGGTGATGACACTAACCTCATCTCTGGTGGGCAGAAGATTCCATAATGTGAACATGACAGCAAAAATTATTCTTTCTATTATTCTTGAGAAAAACTGTCTGCTTCATAGTAGCTGCACAAGAGGCACCTTAATTAATAATGATCCATCATATAGCATTTCCTTTTTATTTTATTTTTTTAGATGCTAACATCAATAATAAAGAAAAACTATAGGAAAAATAAGGGGATTTAAAAAAAGTAGAACAAATGGAATAAAAGAAATAAAGTTTGGGAGCAGTAAAATACATGTCAGTGTATAAATTTACAGAGAACAAAAAGTTTTGAAGCACCTATTTTAAATAATTTATGATAGAAGGTAATTATTAGGACATAGCAAAAATAGCTTTAAAAGGTCAAATCTGAGCAACGCTGTTATGTACGGACATACGGAGTATAAATTTGCATAGCCGCTGCTGATTGGCTAATCTAGTGGCGGCAGAAGTAAACTGCTGTCATGTACGGACACACGGAGTATAAATTTGCATAGCCACTGCTGATTGGCTAATCTAGCGGCAGCAGAAATAAACTGCTGTCAATAGCTAGCAGACTTCAGGGAAGCCCTTAAAAGTGGCTTCCCTGCAGCCTGCCGGCAGTCCATATTAGTTCTAGCCAGGGGCAGATTGCTCTTGCTGCCACTACTGGTGCGCTGCATGCGCAGAGTTGGGTGTCATTCAAGCGTGTGTGTCCCATGCATGCGCAGGAAGCAAAATTTTACGAGGCGACATGCACATGCATGAGATTTTGATGGATTTTTTTGCATGCGCAGAAGCAAAAAATCGCTGAAATCGCACACATGCACGTATCCCCTGGCAAGATTTTGCTTCCTGTGCATGCGCAGAAGCAAAAACACACTGGGACACATACATGCACACACAAGACACCTGAAGCTGTGCACGCAGCTCAACCTTTGTTACTGGTGCGGCATCCTTTACCTTTCCAGTAAGAATCCACTATTGGTTCTAGCTAATAGACAATAAAGATGCTGACTATGTCTTGACTCTTCATTCCCGTGCAAATCTAACAGACACAGTTCCTCACTGAAAGGGTTTTGTTCCCAACTTTTAAAAAGCCATATTGCTTTTTCAGCCAGTGTGACTTCTCATACACAAACATGCCATTATTGTTCTTCTCTTTGTATTTTGTTTTATTCGTTTACATTAACATAAATCAAGATGTTTATGCAACAAAATACCAAAAGATTTGAAAATATCTTCAATGTCAATTGCAGCATGATGTTGCTTGAATCTTCGAAGAAGGGCGGCATACAAATCTAGATGATGATGATGATGATGATGATGATGATGATAATAATAATAATAATAATAATAATAATAATAATGAAGAACTTTTCAGAACATTTTGTCCTAATTGCTGAATAAAGATTTAGTAGCAACAGTACTTGATGTCCCAATCAAGATTAATAAAGATATCTATCTATCTATCTATCTATCTATCTATCTATCTATCTATCTATCTATCTATCTATCTATCTATCTATCTATCTATCTATCTACGGAGAGGGGCGGCATACAAATCTGATTAATAAACAAACAAACAAACAAACAAATAAATATCTGCAAAAAACAATTAGCCTGCAATTTAGCAGGTGTAAATATAAATACCAAAACAACCCATGTATAAAGCACAATGCTTTATTCCGTCTTGAGTGTATATATGTATGTATGTAGCCGCCCAGAGTCTTCGGAGAGGGGCGGCATACAAATCTAAGTAATAAATAAATAAATAAAATAAATGTATGTTGTTATTCCCCTTGTCTTCTCACTCTTTTTCTCTTCTTTTTTTCTATGGATTTCTATGCATAAATAATTATGTAATTTTATGTACTTTGTAAATGTTGTACTGTTGTATTGTTTGTACCCTTTTTAATGTAAATAATAAAGTATTTTTCAATAAATAAATAAATAAATAAATAAAATAAAGATACAGTGGAACCCCGACATACGAGCAGCTCTACTTACGAGCTACTCGAGATACGAGCTGGGAGAGTAGAGAAATTTTTGTTCGACTCACGAGCTTCCATTCGGGATACGAGCCGAGAAGAGCCGGCCTGGCTTGCTTTGCTTCCGAGCTGATGCAGAGCCGAATAAAGCGTCACGCCCCTCTGACGCTTTCGGCGGCTTCCGAAGCGATGCTGGGCTCTTTTGCCGCCAAAAGCGTCAGGGGGGCGTGACGCTTTATTTCTCCGAAGCAAAGCAAGCCAGGCCGGCTCTTCTCAGTACAATATCCAGCTCTTGGTGAGTCCTTGGCTTCTGCTGGGGGTGCAGAAGCGGGCGGGGGGGGGGGCGGCAAAAAAAACGCCCGGACAAGCACTTGCTGCGAGGCGGGCGGGGGGGGGCAAAAAAAACACCCGGACAAGCACTTGCTGCGAGAGGCGGGCGGGGGGGGGGGGGGCGGCAAAAAAAAACGCCCGGACAAGCACTTGCTGCGAGGCGGGGGGGGGGGGGCAAAAAAAAACACCCGGACAAGCACTTGCTGCGAGAGGCGGGCGGGGGGGGCGGCGGCAAAAAAAAACGCCCGGACAAGCACTTGCTGCGAGGCGGGCGGGGGGGGGGGGCAAAAAAAAACGCCCCGGACAAGCACTTGCTGCGAGAGGCGGGCGGGGGGGGGGCGGCAAAAAAAACCGGGGGCACTTTCGCTGCGAGTGGCGGGAAAAAATAAGCAAGAAAAAATAAGCGGCTTTTCCGCTGCCTCCTAAAGCGGGGAAGTTCGCCAGGAGGCAGCAGAAAAGCCGCGCGTGTCTTTTAAAACATCGGAGCCGGCATGGGGAGGCTCTCAATCAACCCCCGAGTCCGGGTTCGGGGCTCGGAGGCTGATTAAAAGCCTCCCCATGCCGGCTCCGATGTTTTAAAACACACGCGCGGCTTTTCCGCTGCCTCCTACAGCGGGGGCGTGTGTTTTAAAACATCGGAGCCGGCATGGGGAGGCTCTCAATCAACCCCCGAGTCCGGGTTTGGGGCTCGGAGGCTGATTAAAAGCCTCCCCATGCCGGCTCCGATGTTTTAAAACACACGCGCGGCTTTTCCGCTGCCTCCTGGCGAACTTCCCCGCTTCAGCCGACGTCTTTTCCCCCTCAGCCCTCGGGCTTGCACGCATTAATCGCTTTTACATTGTTTCCTATGGGAAACAATGTTTCGACATACGAGCTGTTCGACGTGCGAGCCTCCTTCCGGAACCAATTAAACTCGTAAGTCGGGGTTCCACTGTATCTAGAGCACTATGGAATTTTTTCGCAAATAGCATAGTCATCATTCTGTCCATTTTTCCCAATAAACTAGCTTCCTTCTTCATGCAAGTTTCACTTGCCTTCTTCCTTTGGCCTTGGAATGGAGAAGTGCCGAGTAATCTCTACTAATCAACTGCCTATTGGTCTTCTTTGGTCAACTGAAGTTCCATCAAAATTTGTCAGAACTTTGGAGGCACAATTTTACTTCTCTGCCATTAAAGGATAAGGATAAACATATGAGAGATTATTAAGATTAAAACCCTCAATCATTTAATGATTATTATTGAAATATTGATTCATCATCTATTGATTATGATCGATTATCTAATGATAGATAATGATTAGAGGATCTCCAAGGTCACTTCCAACTCTATACAGTGGTACCTCTACTTAAGAACTTAATTTGTTCCGTGACCAGGTTCTTAAGTAGAAACGTTTGTAAGTAGAAGCAATTTTTCCTATAGGAATCAATGTAAAAGCAAATAATGTGTGCAAACCCATTAGGAAAGAAATAAAAGCTCAGAATTTGGGGGGAGGAGAAGGAAGAAGAGGAGGAGGACAGTCGCTACCGAAGGAAGAAGGTGAGGTGAGGTGAATAAAAAAAATTGAAAACTTTAAGGCTTAAAAAAAAAAAGAGGGACTCTGAGGCGGCAAGGAGGATCACGCATCTCCCATATACCCAGTGTGAGGCAGCCTCCCATACAATGCGCCAAAGAGAGAAACCCAGGCGGGCGAGAGGGGGTAACCTCCCGCTCCTTTGACTGAACGGTGACTGCTGCTGCTGCTGCTACCTGCTTCCTCTTCCTTCCCATGCTGAAGGACTCCCCTCTCTCGCTCATTCGCTCACTTTGTAGCCGGCGCCTTTCCTTCACTGTGGTGACTCCTCGGTTTGGCTGAAGCCGAGTTGATCCATTTGTTGGGGTCAAGGGAAAGGGAGTGTCTTGCCTTCTCTTTCTGCTCATAATTGGTGGGCCACTGTGTGACAGAATGCTGGACTCGATGGGATTTAGCCTGATTCAGCATGGCTCTTCTTGTGTTCTTATGTTCTTATGATCTGGCCGGGGCGAAGCGCCCCCTTTTGCCTTTCCCCACCCAGACACTCCGGGTGTGTGGGAGGCAGTGTGAGGGAGTCACCACAGCGAAGTGGTTTATTCCCTCTCCATGCACCCAGAGGAAGAAAAACACTCCATTTGCTCTGGGCTGCCAAAGCCTCCTTAAGCACCACTGAAAGGCTCCTCTAGCAGCCCAGAAAAGGCCAAGGTGGCCGGGATTAAAGGGGGAATGGCAGGAAACTGACCGGGCCTTCGTGCCGCTCTCAAATTTCCTGGGAAATTTTTCCAGGCTTGGGTTCTTAAGTAAAAAATGGTTCTTAAGAAGAGGCTACAAAATCTTGAACACCCGGTTCTTATCTAGAAAAGTTCTTAAGTAGAGGCATTCTTAGGTAGAGATACCACTGTACTTCTATGTTCTATTTTACATTTTTCTGTAGTATAAACAAAAGACACATTCTGTTGTTGTACGTCATCACTATAACACGCAGATGTAATATTCTAGCAAGAAATAGATGACTTGGTGTTACTGTAAATGAGTACCGTGGTATTTTGCTCATGAGATGTCAACTCAAATTTCATTTCACAATGTTCCCAGTATTTCAGCAATATCTGAGTCTGGAAAGAGTTGGGTGGCCTATAAATATAACTAACTTACTTACTTACTTACTTACTTACTTACTTACTTACTTACTTACTTACTTACTAATAAACAAATCTAATGATTCCTAACCAAAAGAGGGAGAAAAAAACCCCCAAATTGCTTTAAATCATTCTCTGGTTTAATTAATGATCAGCAGAGGGCGATCCTTACACATAAAATACAGCTTTATATATCAGTCAATGCCTTGACATAAAGCAGCTTACTTTTCATTCTGTGCTTTGGATTTTACAGGAATTTAGGTGGAGAGAATTTGTATTATTTTAGCTTAAAACAACAAAAAAATGGAAATGCATATCTAGTACTGTGGCATGAACTCCTGTAGAGAATAAGTTGTAAACGTAAGTGGATTTTTCATAAAATAAAAATGGGCTGTAGCCTGGAGGTAATGTCTACCTGAACTGAAACAAAGTCCAACTAGGGATAATTTAGGACACAAGTGCATACTTGAAGCCACAAGGGTAGCCCAGTTCTTTGGGACCTCTTTGGATAAGAAGAGGTCAGGAGATCACCAACATTTGCTCCAGATAGATGCTCCAAATAGTCCTTGACTTACAAGAATTCTGTCAGGCCTAAGCCATCATTTGATTTGGAGACTTTGGCCTGCCGCATATTATACATTAGACTGTAATACCTACTGTGGGAATTTGGGAGGGGTTGCTGCATGAGGGAAGTAGAAATGTAGCCATAACAAATTCCATCTAGATTCTCAAGGTCATCCTTTATTCAACACCTGCCTGGATGTTGATGGGGGTAATGGATACGTTGGCATGAAGGAGACTAGTCAACGTGATGAACTTGTGGGTGTGGGAACAAGAGAATGAATTTTAAACTGGGTGGAGAAACCCTGGTAGCTTTAGATTCAGGTTTCTCATCGATGTGCCAACATGGCTCTTCTAATACATTGCAACTTTGAGGGATGCTATGCCTCGACTCTGATTTAATATCGGATGCTATTTGGAATCCTGATAAATCCATTTAGTGACTGTTCAAAGTTACAATAAAATGTATCTATCTATCTATCTATCTATCTATCTATCTATCTATCCATCCATCCATCTATTTGATTTATTTTATTTATTTGATTTGTTTGATTTATATGAAATGGCACTGAAAAAAGTGACTTATGACCATTATTCACCTTTATGACCATAGCAGCATCCTCATGGTCACATGATCAAAATTCAGATACTTGGCAACTGATTCATATTTATGATGGTTGCAATGTCCATCATAAAGCAGGAAGAGGGAGATTGTGATCCCCTTATATAGAGTGCTGGTGAGACCACATTTGGAATACTGTGTTCAGTTCTGGAGACCTCACCTACAAAAAGATATTGACAAAATTGAACAGGTCCAAAGACGGGCTACAAGAATGGTGGAAGGTCTTAAGCATAAAACGTATCAGGAAAGACTTAATGAACTCAATCTGTATAGTCTGGAGGACAGAAGGAAAAGGGGGGACATGATTGAAACATTTAAATATGTTAAAGGGTTAAATAAGGTTCAGGAGGGAAGTGTTTTTCATAGGAAAGTGAACACAAGAACAAGGGGACACAATCTGAAGTTAGTTGGGGGAAAGATCAAAAGCAACATGAGAAAATATTATTTTACTGAAAGAGTAATAGATCCTTGGAACAAACTTCCAGCAGACGTGGTTGGTAAATCCACAGTAACTGAATTTCAACATGCCTGGGATAAACATATATCCATTGTAAGATAAAATACAGGAAATAGTATAAGGGCAGACTAGATGGACCATGAGGTCTTTTTCTGCCGTCAGCCTTCTATGTTTCTATGTTTCTATGTCCTGGAGAGTCATGTGTTCACCTTTTGTGATCTTCTGATAAGAAAGTCAATGGAGAAGCCCGATTCACTTAACAACCGTGTTACTAATTTAACAACTGCAGTGAGTCACTTAACAACTGTGGCAAGAAAGGTCATAAGATGGGGGCGTGGTGGGGGACTCAATAAATGTCTCACTTAGCAACAGAAAGCTGGGCTCAGTTGAGGTCGTAAGTTTAGGACTACCTGTACTTGCAAAGCGATTGCAGGACCATGAGTCAGAGAACCAGGATATGAAGAGATGAATCATCCAGTACACAGCTTCAGCCAGCACCTTACATTAGGTTTGTTTAACCTAGCTTCTAATCATTTTTGAAAATTGCTTATTTAAATACCTTAAGGCTATTAAGGATCTTTGGAATGATAAGCCTGAAGCTTTACTTAATGTGTGTAGCTTTACTTCTGAACAAAAGAAAACTTAAGTAAATTGTTAAATATACTATATAATATTTAGACTGGAAATATACTGCTCAAAAAAATAAAGGGAACACTCAAATAACACATCCTAGATCTGAATGAATGAAATATTCTCATCAAATACTTTGTTCTGTACAAAGTTGAATGTGCACAACAGCATGTGAAATTGATTGTCAATCAGTGTTGCTTCCTAAGTGGGCAGTTTGATTTCACAGAAATTTGGTTTACTCGGAGTTATATTGTGTTGTTTAAGCGTTCCCTTCATTTTTTTGAGCACTGTATAAGAAAAAATAAAAAGTGTGCATATGCAAAGTAGGGAAGACCCAAAAGAACAGTCCTGATATGGACTTTCTACTGGATACACAAAAGAAGTTAGTTTTAAGGCTTTGAAAATCACAGGAGAAATATACAAGACAAACCTGTGCAATAATCTGGATAATGATTTTCTACTGGATTTATAAAAGGAGTTTGTTAAAGCCTTGATGAAGTCTTTGCAATGAGCAAGATGTGCATATTGTTAAGTCTGTATATAACCAATGTAAAACTCTGTAAAAGAAAAGACCTTGTAAATACTGTTTAAACTATGAATAAACCTTGGCCGCGTCTGATTGGCTAAGACGCACGGCCGTTTCTTTTAGGCGCGAGCCTTAAACGTATAAAAAGGGCTGTTCTGACACTGACAGCTCAGATGCGTTCCTTGCTGAAGTCACTTTCGAGAGAGCTGAATAAACGGAACCATCTTGTACTCCTGTCTGAGTCTCATTCATTTCACTGGCGACGAGAGAACGAAGAATCCACGAGTCAAGCATGAATCACCTCCAGATCGGCCGGGCTCCCGACTACTTCGACCCCGAGAAGTCGTCTTGGGACGCCTACATGGCGAAATTTGAAATCTTCCTAGAAGCGGCAGGAATGGGAGAAGCTGAAGACGACAGGAAGCGGGCGATCTTCTTGAACTATTGCGGGACTGAGATTTTTGACCTCGTCCAAACGCTCACCGACCCGCTTCCAGCTAAATCCGTTCCGTGGGACGACCTCCAAGCAAGACTTGCAAACCACTTCAAACCAACGAAGCCTGCCGTAGTCTACAGACATCAATTTTCCAGGATGACCCAGCGTGAGTCTGAGACAATCAATCAATTCGCCACGAGACTTCGCACGGTGCTGTCAAAGTGCAAATTTGACAGCCCAGAAGCTCGCCTCACAGACGCTCTGATCTTTGGGATGAAGAATGCGACCGTCCGGAACAAAATCCTAACAGAGGACGACCCAACGCTTCAGTCAGTCATCAAGCTGGCTCAAACAGCCGAAGTAGCTGACGCGGCCGCCAAAGAACTCAAGGAACACGAAAAGAAAGACACCGTCTCCAAAATCTCCGTTGCTGTTTCCCGCGCCGAAACCACAGATGACCTCAGCCCAGCTGCCACGGACGACGACACCTGTCTCCTGCTGCCTTCCGAGCAAGCCAGACAACCCAGATACCAACGCCCCTCCAACCCATGCCCCGGTTGCCGAGGAAATCACCCACGACAGCGTTGCCCCTTCAGGGACGCCATTTGCCGCCGCTGCAATCGACGCGGGCACATCGCCGAGGCTTGCAGAGCGCCCCTTCCAGAGGAGTCCTTCTCTACACCCCGCCAACAACGTTTCAACAACCAGGCACAACAACCGCGAGACAACAAATTTTCCAGAGGCTTCAATCGCAGAAACGACTCTACCGCTAACCGTGACTACGCACGAGGTAAAGCACAAACTTACGTAAATTGCGCAACTGCTAAAGGAGGGAACAAGATTATCATCTCACTACTTTTAAATAACAAACCTTGTAACCTAGAATTAGACACAGGCTCTAAGCATTCTATTATGCCTTGGGACAAATTCAAAATGTATATGCCAAATTTTCTTAAAACTGATTTTGTTAACTCAACTTTAATAATAAGGGATTTTCAAGGTAATGTCATACCTGTTTTGGGGAAAGTAGATGTGCCTGTGAAATTTAAAAATTGTGAATATTTTCTTCCTCTGATTGTGGTTGAGGGAGCCAAGCATTCCCTCCTGGGGCTAACATGGATGTCTCCTTTGGGTATTGAAATACTGGGTCTTTGTCATGTAAATGCTGAACCTGATATTCCTAACTTTATCCAAGAATTTCCTGAGGTTTTCAGCCCTACTTTGGGCACCTATAATGGGGCCCCTATCTCCTTCTCTCTAGATCCCAAGGTACCCCCAGTCAGACTTAAGCCTCGCAGGGTACCCCTACCACTATTGCCTAAACTAGACATCCAATTGGACAAATTGATTGCCCAGGGCATCTTAGTCCCTGTTGAACAAGCGCCATGGGAAACCCCCATTGTCACCCCAGTTAAACCTGATGGCTCCTTAAGGGTCTGTGCAGACTACAAAGCCACTATCAATAAGGCCCTTCAACACCATCCATACCCGATCCCAGTGGTCCAACAATTGCTTCATTCTTTGGGGGAAGGGAGAGTATTTTCGAAAATCGACCTGGCACAGGCATACCAACAGCTTCCGGTCGATGAGGCCACATCCCTGGCCCAGACCATAGTGACCCATAGGGGTGCTTTTAGGTGCACCCGCCTGCAATTTGGGGTCAGTACCGCCCCAGGTATTTTCCAAAGTTTCATGGAACGATTATTGGCAGGTATAAAAGGAACCTCCCCATATTTTGACGATATATTTATATCAGGAAAAACCCAAGCAGAATTAAACATGCGCATCAGAGAAGTATTGGCTAGACTGCAAGCTAAGGGGTTAAAAGTAAAACCAGACAAATGTGTGTGGGGAGCAAGTAGCATAGAATTTCTGGGCTATAGAATAGACAGTGAGGGAATACACCCCACAGCAGACAAACTAGAGGCCATAACCAAAGCACCCGAGCCAAATAATAAGACAGAACTCCAAGCATTTCTGGGCCTCCTTAATTTTTATTCTGTCTTCCTTAAACAGAAGGCAACGGCAGCAGAACCACTACACCGACTGCTGCAGAAGGGAGTTCCCTGGACCTGGGGCACAATGGAGCGCGAAGCTTTTCATAAAATAAAACAGTTATTGACCTCTAAAAGCGTAGTGGTTCAATATAGCTCAACTTTGCCAATAAGGCTCACGTGCGATGCTTCGGCGTATGGGGTTGGCGGGGTATTAGCTCACATAATGCCAAACAATACAGAGGCCCCCATCGCCTTCTTTTCTAAAACATTGTCCATGGCAGAGAGAAACTACAGCCAATTAGACAAAGAGGCATTGGCCCTAGTCTCTAGCGTTAAGAAATTCCATTATTATCTCTGTGGGAGGAGTTTTGAACTAATAACAGATCACAAACCCCTGCTTGGTCTTCTAGCTGCCAATAAACCAACTCCTCCCTTCATGTCCCCTAGATTAATAAGATGGGCCCTTTTCCTGTCAGGATACCAATACCATCTAACACATAAGGGGGGAAAATCAATAAATCATGCTGACGGGTTAAGTAGATGCCCCATGCCCGAGTTAGTCTCAGATCCAACCCCCACAGAGGATGTCTTACTAATTGACCTTGAGGAAAACTGCCTGACCACTGCCAAAGAGGTGGCTGAGCACACTAAGAAGGATTTACTATTGTTAAAAATAATCAATTGTATTCAAAAAGGATGGTTGGGAGACTCTGAGGAAACTGGGCTGTCAGAATTTAAATCTAAAAGGTTGGAATTATCCTACTTGAAGGGATGCGTGTTATGGGGTGACAGGGTGGTCATTCCCAATACCTTAAAACAGAAGGTACTAAGTATGTTGCATGCAGGCCACCCAGGCATTGTCAGAATGAAAGGGTTGGCCAGGGGCTATTTGTGGTGGCCAGGTTTAGATAGGGACATTGAGCAATGGGTAGCAAACTGTGACCCTTGCCAGGAGTCACGGCCCAATCCCCCGAAAACAACACCTCTGGAATGGGAAAGACCCACTGGGCCATGGTCCCGCATTCATATTGACTTCGCAGGGCCTATTGGAACCCAAAACTTTTTAATTGTGGTAGACGCGTTCTCCAGATGGGTGGAAATCATTGCTATGCAAAACATTACTACTTGTGCCACCATTAAAGCATTATACCATTTGTTTGCCACACATGGGTGCCCAGACATCCTAGTTTCAGATAACGGGCCACAATTAACTGCCAGACAATTTGAGTGCTTTTTAAGCAACTTAGGGGTCAGACACGCACTCACATCCCCTTACTCGCCATGGGTTAATGGCCTTGCAGAACGTTATGTACGTGTGGCCAAAGAAGCCTTGCGCAGGGCAGGCCCAGGGGAAATACAACACAAATTAGATCAATTTTTATTAATGCAGCATATCACCCCAAATTCCATCACAAACAAAAGCCCAGCAGAAATTTTAATGGGTCGAAAAATAAGGTCCCCCCTGGACAGGTTGCACCCTCGTTATTGTACTCAAAATGTAAATAATGAAACATGTACAGCACCTGAAAGAAATATGTACCTAGGGCAACTTATTTTTGCTAGAAATTTTGACGGGGGGTTGAGTTGGCTGAAAGGAAAAATAATGCAACAAACAGCCCCAAAATCTTATGTGGTACAATTGGAAGATGGCCGCACATGGAGGCGGCACATCGATCATTTAAGGGGGCGCATAACACCAAATGAAGAGCCGGCCGCTAACGGAAATTCTTCCCCCCAAGCAGACATTAATTCGCAACTCGAACTTTTGGAATTACAAAAGGACTTACCACGGCCTGATGCATCCTCCAGCGACGCCGAGCCTTCCTCCTCTTCTGGGCACGGTGCGCCATCAGCATACTTGTCTCCGCAGGCCAGAGCCCCAACTTGGGCCCAGCCGCGGACAGGAGACAACGACGAGCCAACCTCCACCATAGACATACCAGCCGGTAATGATCTGCGCAGGTCTGAGCGCACGTCACGCCGGCCCAATCGATTGGAGGACTACGTCACTTGGCTCACTGATTGACAGTTTGACTGAACTAATGAGGGAGGGGTGTTAAGTCTGTATATAACCAATGTAAAACTCTGTAAAAGAAAAGACCTTGTAAATACTGTTTAAACTATGAATAAACCTTGGCCGCGTCTGATTGGCTAAGACGCACGGCCGTTTCTTTTAGGCGCGAGCCTTAAACGTATAAAAAGGGCTGTTCTGACACTGACAGCTCAGATGCGTTCCTTGCTGAAGTCACTTTCGAGAGAGCTGAATAAACGGAACCATCTTGTACTCCTGTCTGAGTCTCATTCATTTCACATATGAATGAATTAAAGAGTTAAGATCATTAGAAGTAAAAGAAATATAGTTTGTTTGATTAATGGTACAAAAAGTCATGTTTTTATAAAGCTCTTTTAATCCTTTACAGAATTTTTGCTGACACCAGGACTGAGATGTTGACAATTTTATGGTTTTGCATATAGAGGAATGGGTTATTAGGGGAAGAAGAAATATTTGTAACTTTTTAGGCAGTGACGAGTTATTTTATTTTCACTTATTGTGATGAACTACTGGAAGTCACTTCTTTACATATTTATTTTTTTCCTTTATTCTGCTTGTTTCCTATTTTCTATTTTTTTTATTTCTCTGTTCTTTTTATTCTCTCTTTTGTTCTCTATTTATTCTCACCTTTTTTCTGAGTTTCTATCTGCTTTTATTATTGTGTTTAAAATTACATATGTATTTTAAAGCCGATTAGGTAGCTTACAGGACTTGTTTCACTCTTATAATAATAATAATAATAATTATTATTATTTATTAGATTTGTATGCCGCCCCTCTCTGGAGACTCGGAGCGGCTCACAACAACAAAACAGTACAAACCCAATAGCTAAAACAATTTAAAACCCTTAATATAAAAAACAATCATACATCTCATACAAACCATACGTAAAACCATGCTTGATGACAGAGGTGGGTTTATATATAATTGTGACGTTTATTATATAAGCCAGTAATGGGTTTCAATTACCTTCACTACCAGCTCAGAGATGGGCACACATGCGCAGCTTCTGCACATATGTTGGGACCGTGATGGCGTCTGGGTGGGTGGGCGGAGCTTCCCACCGCCGCTGCTACTGGTTCGCCTGAACTGGGGTGAACCGGTTGAAACCCACCACTGATTTAAGCTAAGAAATAGGGACTTGTGATAACAGCTTTCTTTATCTTTATCTTAGTAGAAATCTAAATCAGGATGTTCCCTGTTTATTTTATTTATTTATTTATTTATTATTTATTATTAGAGTTGGAAGGGACCTTGCAGGTTTTCTCTACTGTTTCCTGTTTGTGTTACCTCCTGGAGAGGATATCTCCTGAAGAGGCCATATCCAAGATAAAACTCCATGAAATGTTTTAGTTTTGATACAACATGTGGAGTGTGTATAGGTAGCTGTTATTTTATATGCTTGTGTTCTTTATACTCCTATAATGGAACACAGGTATCACATAGAAGGCTTTCCTGCTTTCTCAAGCCCATTTTCTGTAGAAGTCGACCCTTCTTATTTGTTTCCTTACTGTGGCTTGTTGTTGTGTATCCTTGTTGTATGTATCTTTACGATTTATATTAATATTGATTGTTTCCTGATTACTTACTTGTTATCCAATGACTATCATTAAGAGTTATATCTCATGATTCTTGACAAATGTGTCTTTTCTTTTAGCATATGCACGAAAGACTAATTCCTTGTGTGTCCAATCACACTTGGCCAATAAAGCATTCTATTCTATTCTATTCCTATCCCCTAACCCCTATCCCCTATCCCTATTCCATCCCATCCATCCTAAATGGGAGGAAAAGGACTGTATGACTGTAACTTGTTGCTTGTATCCTAAGATTTTTTTATTAATATTGATTGTTCTTCGTTGCTTATTTGACCCCTATGCCAACTGGGGTCATCACATGATTCTTGACAAATGTATATTTTTCTTTTATGTACGTTGAGAGCATCTGCACCAAGACAAATTCCTTGTGTGTCCAATCACACTTGGCCAATAAAAATTCTATTCTATTCTATTCTATTCCTATCCTATCCTATGCTATCCTATTCTGTGCTATAAAACATAAATCAGTGAATTGGCAAACCAGAAATTCAAAGTTGAAGGACCCTGAATGAGAAGCAACAGCCTTTGGCAAAATCAAATGCTCCCCTCTTACTGTCTGCTCCCTCCCTTTACCATTCTATGAAGTTGTCGATGCAACAGAGGACATTGTCCCCACACTACATCATACTGTATGTAACAGGAGTGAATTTTGGCAGCGTTGTTTCTCCTCCTGGCAGTTCCACATCCTACCAAAACACACCCACACCACCCACACGCGTAGCAAATGATCCTAATCAGAGGGGAAGAAATGTGCTGGACCACTCAAGGTTACTCCATTGGCAGAGAGAAATTGTCATCATCAGACAACAGTCCAAATGCAAGTATTACAATGTGTCCCCAAAAACTGAATTCATCAGGTGGCATTGTTTTGCAAAGCAAATCCCATTAAACCGTTGCCAGGTCACAGTGTAACTTCCTCTGTGTGTTCACACATTTCCTCTGTGTCATGGGAATAGATCATCAGGTCACTAGAGATTCTCCCTTAGATCCACCTTTCGCATGTCCTTTTCTTGGCTTTTGTGCTGCAGACCTGGAATCCTGCTTGCTAACAAGATGAACAAGGTGAGCAGGAAAGACACACAATGGTCAGGACTAAATAAATAGAAAACAAACAAAGTAGAGGCTGAAGGTCTACTGAACATATTGTGTTCGGTTGAGAAATGGAAATTTAGTGCAGACTACCCGACAAATTATTTCTGTCTCTGATTAAATCTGAACTCTAATCATCTTTCGTTTTAAAAGTAAATTATACCCTGCATGAATATTATGTGCAGAATCTATGCCAAGTGTGTAACATTCCATATATGATCTGTGTTGATATCCTGTGGATATCCTGCCTATGATTTTTTTGGACTTTGCATCTCTATAAATATAAAATATACTTTGGGATATGGAAAGGTTATTATTGTAATTTGCAATAACATCCATAACACAACTTGGCTGAGCCCAGGGTAACATATAAAAACAAAAATAACTCCAAAATATAAAATGCCTAATTACAAAGGTTATCCGGAAAGTAAGGTTACAAGGTACGTAGCTCTCATGGGGAATGTTCATGGGGGAAGTTGGTATTACTATCGCGTAGCAGGAAGCCAGCAGAAGAGAATGAGCAGCGCCAGTGGTCAGTAGTTCATTGACTGGTGTTATGGTGAAGGTTAGAGATAGAAACATAGAAACATAGAAGACTGATGGCAGAAAAAGACCTCATGATCCATCTAGTCTGCCCTTATACTATTTTCTGTATTTTATCTTAGGATGGATATATGTTTATCCCAGGCATGTTTAAATTCAGATACTGTGGATTTACCAACCATGTCTGCTGGAAGTTTGTTCCAAGGATCTACTACTCTTTCAGTAAAATAATATTTTCTCATGTTACTTTTGATCTTTCCCCCAACTAACTTCAGATTGTGTCCCCTTGTTCTTGTGTTCACTTTCCTATTAAAAACACTTCCCTCCTGGACCTTATTTAACCCTTTGACATATTTAAATGTTTCGATCATGTCCCCCCTTTTCCTTCTGTCCTCCAGACTATACAGGTTGAGTTCATGAAGTCTTTCCTGATACGTTTTATGCTTAAGACCTTCCACCATTCTTGTAGCCCGTCTTTGGACCTTATTCCATTTCCTTCCAAGTGAAAAGTGTGCACTATAATACGCTATCTGAATGCTAAGGGCATGAACGCTGCTGCGGTGGGCGCCCAAGATTTGTGCGTGATAGGTGGGCGCCCAAGATTTTTCTCCCTAATTGCTGAGTTTTGAATTTTTTGGCTGAAGGAGAATGGGCATGGCACCACTGTATTGATTGACCTTTGCTCTCTGGAGTATGGTGATAAGCCCACGTTTCATCTCCTATCACTATGCAGTTGAGAAAAGCCTCGCCTTCAATCTTGGAATGGTCAAGAAATTCTTAGGTGGCACTGACGGTAGATTTTGTGTGCTTCAGTAAGCATCTTGGGCACCCATTGCATCAGCATTCATGCCCTTAGCACAGTGTTTCCCAACCTTGGCAACTTGAACATATCTGGACTTCAACTCCCAGAATTCCCCAGCTGGGAGCTGAAGTCCAGATATCTTCAAGTTGCCAAGGTTGGGAAACACTGCCTTAGCATTCAGCATACACTTCGCACTTGGAGGGAAACGGAATGAAGATACTCATCTCTAACCTTCATCACAATGCCAATCAATGATTTACTGACCACTGGCACTGCTGGTTCTCTTCCGCTGACTTCCTGCAACACGATAGTAATACCAACTTCACCTGCGAATATTAGCTACGTGCCTTGTAACCTTACTTTCCAGATAACCCTCGTATTTATTTATTTTTAAAAAATGACTTGTCAACCAAGTAACTGGAACAGTCAAAAAAGTACAATAAATGTATGCAATTCAGATGAATAATGCACTATTTTCTTAGAAAACTGTATGTTTTTTATTTCCTCTGAGTTGTCATAGCACTTTCCAGATTATATCCAAGTTGCAATGTTGCAATTTCTTTCTTAGAAAACTCAAGAAACTTCGCAAAAATGGGTGTTATGGCAAGGACACACAGGGCCACCATCAGGAATTTTGGGGCCCCTTACAGCCTAAGTGTCTGGCCCCCCCACCATTTTAAAACTATTTTAAGTCACCGAGCCACTCCATCCCCCGGGGATCATTTCCCGCTTCACGCCAAGCGAGGCGGTCCCATAGGCCAGTGTTTCCCAACCTTGGCAACTTGAAGATATCTGGACTTCAACTCCCAGAATTCCCCAGCCAGCGAACGCTGGCTGGGGAATTCTGGGAGTTGAAGTCCAGATATCTTCAAGTTGTCAAGGTTGGGAAACACTGCCATAGGCTATTTCAGGAACTGGGTTAAGCCGAATGTGTGGACTCATCCAGGAGAAAGAAAGAAGTGGAAGCGGCAAGGGAAAGAAAGAGCCTCCTGGCATTGGTCAGGCGGAACATGGCTTATTTACAGCTCCTTGGCACTTCTCCCTTCTTGGAAGAGGCCTTGTTGACCAAACCATGTGCTTTCTAGCGAGGGGAGAGGGGAGGGGGATCCCACACCTGGCAGCCACTGGCGAGGAGCTGGAAAGGACGAGGGGAGAGAAAAAGCAGGGTACCAGCAGTCGGGCAGGTGTCTTGAGGGGGCACTCCCATCTGGAAGGAAGGGAAGAAAGGCGAGGGTGAGCTAGGAAGGAAGGAAGGAGGAAGGAAGGAAGGAAGGAATGGTAAAAGGGGCGATCAAGAGAGGAATGGGTGAATGAATGGACGGAGGGTGGGAAGGAAGGAAAGAGGGAAGGGACAGGAACAGAGAAAGGGTGCAAAGAAAGCAAGGAAAGGTGTGAAAGGGGAGAGTAAGAGAGGAAGGAGTGAAAGAAGGGAGTGAGGGAGGAAAGAAGGGAGGAAGGAGAAGGAAAGCAAGAAATGGAGGGAGGGAAGGAAAAAGGAAAGAAAGAAAGAAAGAAAGAAAGAAAGAAAGAAAGAAAGAAAGAAAGAAAGGGGGAAGGGACAGGAACAGAGGAAGGAAGCAAGGAAACTTATGAAAGGGGAGAGTAAGAGAGGAAGGACTGAAGGAAGGGAGGGAAGAAGGTAGGAAGGAGAAAGAAAAGAAGAAATAGAGGAAGGGAAGGTAAAAGAGAGAAAGAAAAAGAGCAAGAAAGAAAGCAAGAAAGAGAAAGAAAGAAAGAGAATGTAAGAAATAAAAAGAGAGAGGGGGAATGAAAGAAATGGAAGGAGGGAAAGCAAGAGAAAGAAAAAAGAATGAAAGAGCAAGAGAGAAAGAGAGAAAGAAAGAAAAAGAAACGAAAGAAAGAAGGAAAGAAATAAAGAAGGAAAGAAAGAAAGAAAGAGAAAAGAAAGAAAGAGAATGAAAGAGAAATAAAAATAGAGAGGGAGAATGAAAGAAATGGAAGGAGGGAAGGAAGGAGAGAAAGCAAGAGAAAGAAAAAAGAATGAAAGAGAAAGAGAGAAAGAGAGAAAGAAAGAAAGAAAGAAAGAAAGAGAGAGAGAGAGAGAGAGAGAAAGAAAGAAAGAAAGAAAGAAAGAAAGAAAGAAAAAGGCAACTCCAAAGAAAGGCTCACTGAGCGGATGCATGAAAAGAGGGACCTGGATCTCCACTTGCCTCCCCCTCGCGCTTACCTGCTCCTCATTTTTTTTAGCCAGGTGCTCTGAGATTATTGCAGCCCAAACCTGAAAGTGAGAATCTAATGGGCAGCTGAAGTCAATGTCAAGACTTCATCTGATGACGGTCACATCATATGTAAAATTGTGACTTGGAATATGAAAGAAATAAGTGGTAAAAGGAAAAAATGAGAGGTGGGGAAATATATCCATTTGTGAAACTGGAAAAAAGGTGGAAGATGGCTCCATCTTATCCTGGCCATATGGATGAATGTTTCATAATTGTGTTCCTGCTTTTATTGTTGGGGGTTTTTTCCCCTGCTATTGATTGGATGAATGTTTTTAATTAAGGGTTTTATAATTGTTTTTATTTTTTATATTGCTGTTTTATTGTTCTATATTGCTGTTAGTCACTTAGAGTCCGTCAGGAGTTGGGCGGGATACAAGTCACAATAATAAATAATAAATAAATGGAAGGTGACAGTGTGTAGCTGGTCTGACCTTTGGAATGGACTTACATACAAGGAATTGAAAATTTAAGTTTAATAGCAATAGCACGTAGACATATATGCCATTACATACGTAGTTCTTTACAGCACTCTCTGAGTAGTTTACAAGTGTTGGAATACAGCCACCCCAAACTTGGCTCCTTACTTTATTGACCTCAGAAGAATGGAAGGCTGAGTTAACCTTGATCCAGTCAGGATCAAACCCCTGGCTATGGGCAGTGTTAGCCTGAAATACTGCATTCCATGATGATGATGATGGGGAGAAGGAGGAGGAGGAGGAGGAAAGAATCAGAGATGAGTTTGGAGAAGAATTGTGCAACTCTTTGAATGAATAAGATCCAGAGGAAAATTATTCTGTTAGGTGATGTAAATGGAGAAATAGAAATGAAATTAGATAATATAGAAAAAGCAGACCAATTCTAATACAGGTAGTTGTCGACTTATGACCACAGTTGAGCCCCAAATTTCTGTTGCTAAGTGAGACACTGGTCAAGTTAATTTGGCCCCATTTGATGACCTCTTTTGCCTCAGTTGTTAAGTGAGTCACTGCAGTTGATATGTTAGTAAGCCACTTGTTAAGAGAATCTGGCTTCCCCATTGACTTTGCTTATCAGAAGGTCTCAAAAAGTGATCTCACATGACCCTGGGACACAGCAACAGTCATAAGTATGAACCAGTTGCCAAAGCACCTGAATTTTGTTCACATGACCATGGGAATGCTACAAAAATTGTAACTAGGGTCATAATAAGTCACTTTTTTCCTGTGCCATTGTAACTTTGAATGCTCATTAAACTAACTGTTTTAAGTTGAGGACTACCTATACAGAAGACAATTAGTGGGGTTTTTTTCAAAGTTCATTTTAGACCTTCTACTAAGAACATAGAAACATAGAAGACTGATGACAGAAAAAGACCTCATGATACATCTAGTCTGCCCTTATACTATTTTCTGTATTTTATCTTAGGATGGATACATCTTTATCCCAGGCATATTTAAATTCAGTTACTGTAGATTTATCAACCACGTCTGCTGGAAGTTTGTTCCAAGGATCTACTACTCTTTGAGTAAAATATTATTTTTTCATGTTGCTTTCGATCTTTCTCCCAACTAACTTCAGATTGTGTCCCCTTGTTCTTGTGTTCACTTTCCTATTAAAAACACTTCCCTCCTGAAACTTATTTAAGCCTTTAACATATTTAAATGTTTCGATCATGTCCCCCCTTTCCCTTCTGTCCTCCAGACTATACAGATTGAGTTAATTACGTCTTTCCTGATACTTTTTATGCTTAAGACCTTCCACCATTTTTGTAGCCCGTCTTTGGACCCGTTCAATTTTGTCAATATCTTTTTGTAGGTGAGGTCTCCAGAACTGAACACAGTATTCCAAATGTGGTCTCACCAGCACTCTATATAGAGAGATCATAATCTCCCTCTTCCTGCTTGTTTTACCTCTAGCTATGCAGCCAAGCATCCTACTTGCTTTCCCTACCGCCTGACTGCACTGTTCACCCATTTTGAGACTGTCAGAAATCACTACCCCTACACACATCTCTTTTTAGATTTACCACATTTCATTGATTATATCGGTTAAGGAGTATGTAGAGTGACCCCTGAGTTATCAAGGATGTACATGTGCAAAGGAAAAACATGGGATTCTAGCAGATCTCCAGCAGATAGTCAAAAGATATGAGTAATGGTTCAGTCATACAAATGAAATAAATCAAAGTGTATAAAATAGCATTTATTTTAGCAAATATCATAGTCAAGTTAAACAATCCAGTCATGCACAGTTAAATTAGTCAATAACACTCAATACATATACAATACTGCAAGTCTTACTTGCAGAGTTTACAAATACATAAACTATCCTTGAACACACAGTTCTTATTACAACACTCACAATGAATCAGCACAAATTGAGCAGAAAAATACACACAATCACACCTCTGGCTCCCTTATGGCAATTCCCAACACTAACTCTTAAAGCTATAGTATAGTATAGAATACAAACATTCATTGTTAGCTTGTTTATATATTGCCAAACTCAACTGTTATGTACACAGTACTAACAATATCTCAGTTTAATAAACTGGGATATGAAGAATGTTCTGGCTACTTGTGTAATTCTTCCTTTCACATAAAAAAAAAAGGGTCCAGAGCAAGCCAGCAATGACTTTCCAATCTTTCTTAATGAGCATGTTTCCATATCATCAAAGGGCCAAAGATACCTTCTGACTCCCCGGCAGTTCTCCCCATGCGATTCTGGTTTGTTTAGTGCAGTGACTCAGCTTTTTCCAGAGTTTAGTGCAAGGAGGTATTTGAACTCTTTTTATTTATTTATTGAGTTCCATTTGTATGCCGCCCAACTCCCTAAGGACTCTGGGCGGAAACTTTTGCTGGAGTTTCCCCCATCTCCAACCATCCCAAGAGCAGGGCCAAAATATTTGCCTTGGATTTTTCATCATTTTTAATTTTCATTTTGGGGTCTGTGTAGAAATAATTAAAATGGGTGACTTAAGTCTAGCAGAAGCTGAAAGAATCATTTCATTCCTTTGACCACCACCTTGTTCTACTCACTGAGGCAAATAATGGATTTCCCCCCCCTGACTTGTTCTAAAAGGATTATTTATTGATTGATTGATTGATTGATTGATTGATTGATTGATTGATTGGATTTGTATGCCGCCCCTCTCCGGAATAAGTCAGATGACCCAGTAAATTTAACAAATCATTAGATGGATGGAGATTTCCATGTCTGATCACGATTTAAGTATTGCCCACAAGATCATATGCTGCAACGTTCTACCGGTCAATGACTACTTCAGCTTCAACCGCCACCACACAAGAGCACGCAACAGATTCAAACTTAATACGAACCGCTCCAAACTTGACTGTAAAAAATATGACTTTAACTATCGAGTTGTCGAAGCATGGAACTCCTTACCGGACTCAATAGTGTCAACCCCTAACCCCCAACATTTCTCCCTTAGACTCTCCACGATTGACCTCTCCAGGTTCCTAAGAGGTCAGTAAGGGGCGTACATAAGTGCACTAGTGTGCCTTTCGTCCCCTGTCCAATTGTCTTTCCTTTATCTCATATATCATATATATTTTCTTCTCTATTTTTCACTTTTATCCTTATATATATTAATCAATGTCAATTTTCTTCCTATGTATTTGTGTATTGGACAAATGAATAAATAAATAAATAAAATGAAAAAGCTGTTGTGCTGAGGTAGTCTATAATCAGGTTCTTTTAATGGATGAACAGACTCAAGTGGACTTTGAGCATCCGATTTAACCATGGTAAATATTCTCAGCAAGACATCTAAACCACGAGCAAAATGTTGTTTTAATCTTTTTCACATTTTCCTCCCACCATTTCTTGAAAGAGTTGAATAAGGTTTATGATAAAATAGTAACCTGAGGGACACTTCGTATTGGCTCTTCTTTGCCTCCAAAAGGAAATGAAATATTGTGAAGAACAGGCATTGGGGCAAAATGTTCCCAGTTCGCTCATGCTGCCTGTTGATCGTCAGAGAGCTGGTTGTGGAGGCTCTCCATTTGGATTCTTTCGCGCTCTGCACATGCCCAGAGGATAAGAGAACCCAGGTATCCAAGTGTGTGGGTGAAGCCTTGCACTGCCTTCATGACTGGTTCTTCAATGACCGACAGGCATGGGCAAACTGGGAGCATTTCACTCCTGACAGGTACCCCATTCATCAGGCAGAAATAAAAAGAGGAGGCCCTTGAATATGTTTGCTTTTCTCTTTCAATTCCCGATAAAATGTGCCTTAACTCAGCTAAGACCCAGATGAGAGGAATATCAGAAATGAAGATTTCAAGGACATATTGCTTGTCTGTGAACAATCCAAACCATAAAGGAGGGGTCTAATTTTAACCAATGTTTACCTAAAGCAGCCTCTTTCTCGTGGTTTTAAAGCCTTGAGGCTTTGAGTAGAGGATTGAAACACTTAGACTTCTAGAACTTTTTGACTCTGCAACCATATTCTATGGGAGCCTTTATGTAGATGCTTCCATCATTCAGAGTAAGGAGAGAATAGCTTGCAAGACAGAGATGTTCACCTTCTGTATTTTTCCACATTGTGCAAAAAAAAAAATGCACTTGAATCGCTATTTTATAGTGATCTAAAGCTATTTTCCAGCCTCAAATTAACTGGGATTAGATGTAGCCCAGAAAGCAGAATGGTTCTGTTGACGTGTAACATGTTGTTGTCCTAACTCCAACAAAAGAGGTCAACGTTAATTAAAGGAGACTGAAAGTTGGAAATAAAATAGCATCTAGATTAACTGAAATATTTGGTTTAGTGGTACAAAATAAAGCAAGAGATAAGCCTAATAGAGCTCTGCCAAGAACATTGAATATTTAGAGCAACTTTTTATAACAAATATTTTGTCTAGTAAATATTTGTAGTCATGTAAATATAGTCATGTAAATACTAAATAAGATGATAGACAGACAGATGGATGGATAGATAGATAGATAGATGGATGGACGGATGGACGGACGGACGGACGGACAGACGGACGGACAGACGGACGGATAGACAGACAGACAGACAGACAGACAGACAGACAGATAGATAGATATAGACAAGATATTCGCTATTAAGATTACAATAGGTTGGACTTAGGAAATATACTATTATACATAAATTAATGAACAAGTGATATAAAAACAAAAAAGATATATGTTTTGTTTTGTTTTCTTATGTCATATAATGTATATGTCATGTGGTATATGTTATTTTAAATATCTGATTTGTATATATGCATATTTGTATTTAAATGTTGTTTTTAAAACAGTTGAATAAAAATTACTTTTAAAATAATCAGAGAGCAACTGAAAAGCTCTATTCAGACAGTAAAACCAAAACCTGAAATAATCTAGTATTCTGTTCTCAACTGGCTAAACAGATGTGGACAGAATGTGTACAAGCAGGATTAGAGTGCACACACTCTTGCTTGCGTTCTCTGCAGCTGGGATTTATTTATTTTATTTATTTTTATTTTATTGTTTTGTCAAGTACATATTGGTGGTATACAAAGATATAACAATGTTTATATGCACAACACTAATAAAATAGAAACATTAGGACAGGGGACAGGAGGTTTTCACGCCCCTTACCGACCTCTTAGGAATCTGGAGAGGTCAAAAGTGGATAGTCTAAGAGTAATGTTTTGGGGGTTAGGGGATGATAGTACAGAGTCCGGTAGTGAGTTCCATGCATCAACTACTTGGTTACTAAAGTTGTATTTACTGTAGTCTAGTTTAGAGCAGTTTACTTTAAGTTTGTATCTGTGGTGTGCTTGTGTGTTGTTGTGGTTGAAGCTGAAGTAGTCATTGATTTGAGGATTCATTGCTTTTGTGGTCTAATACAGCTGCAGAGTTAGGCATGCTATCTAGAATTCTGTACGTTGTAATTTCTAATTATGTAGAGCCACTGAGTTGGGAAAGTTTACACAATCATATCATAAAAAATACCCTTTATCTCATCCACAAAGTGACCAGACAATTTAAAACATGATTTTATCTGATTTTATCTTCTAAAAGGCAACACACAACTGTTTGACTGCCAACCTTGAGAGCTGCTCGGTGTTTGTGCTCCATGTGGCACCAGTGCTTAGGTTACTTACATCCCAAAAGATTTCAACATATATTGACAAGAGGTTCAACTATGCTGGCTATTCCTTAGTAGAGGTAAATTAACCCCAGAGGTTATATTCCTGAAGTGGAGGAAAAAGAACAGAAACCTCACCTTGGAATCCAAATAATCACTTAGTAGTAGTAGATGCTTGGAACAAACTTCCAGCAGACGTGGTTGGTAAATCCACAGTAACGGAATTTAAACATGCCTGGGATAAATCTATCCTGAGATAAAATACAGGAAATAGTATAAGGGCAGACTAGATGGACCATGAGGTCTTTTTCTGCCATCAATCTTCTATGCTTCTATGTTTCTATTTTGCTTCTGCGCATGCGCAAGAAGCAAAATCTCATTGGGAGCATGCACACACATGCCAGAAACTCAAAGCTGTGTGTGCAGTGCACCAGTAGCAGTGGTACCATCAACCCGCACCTGCTTGTAGCGTCTTCTCAAATTACCATATTTTTTGGAGTATAAGTTGCACTGAAGTATAACAGACATCTTAATTTTTGGGGAGCAAAATGGGGAAAAGAATCTGCTTACCAGGTATTCATCTGGGTAGCGTTCTTAGCCAGCACATTATTTTATACCCTGGTAGGGCTTTATAAAAAAAAAAATTCAGCGAGAGCAACAATGAAAGAGCTTGTAAGCCAATAAGAGCTGGGAACATCATTAGCACCTGGAAAGAAACATTTGGATCAAGTAGAGCAATGTCAATAACCCTGCAAAGACTTAAGGCTTGGAAAACATTATTCGCAGAGAGTAACAATGAAAGAGCTTGCAAATGGGTAAGAGCTGGGAACATTGTTAGTATCAGGTTAGGGTAGGAAAGAAACTTATTTGGAGCAAGTTAGAGCAATGAAGGTCTTAGGACTTGGAAAACATTCTTTGCAGAGAGTAACAATGAAACAGCTTGCAAGCCGGTAAGAGCTAGGAACATTGTTAGCTCCTGGTTAGGGCTGGGGGAAAAAAACTACATTCAGATTATAAGATGCACCCTAATTATCAGCCTCTTTTAGGAAGGGAAACGGTGCACCTTATACTCGGAAAAATACGGTATACAGCCATCATTGTGCTGAGCTAACCATGATGCAGACAGCCTTGTATCACCTCAGTGATGCTCAGGTGACATGAGAAGAGAGCACTAGAGGGAACATGGCCTCCTATACAAATGACACGGCTACCTCTGTGCTTCTGGCTGTTAGAGAGCTCAACAGATAAGTCTGCACCAGCAAACCTATCTTTTCTGTCTGTTCCTCCCAGGTTCCTCTCCATTCTGCAATCGCTGTGCCAATTTCCTTGGCTGTTTTGCATCTAGTTTGGCCTCTATTCAATATTTCCAGAACTAAGCAACAGGAGGCCATGGCTGCCAGGTGTGCCTGGAACTTCTTTTGTTCTCTGGACGATGTTCAGCTGCTGTTTACACTTCGAGCCATTCAGCCATGTTTCCATGAAGTCAGCAGCACACACACACAAAAAAAGGCCACCAGGGAAACACAATATACTTTCTTGCAACCTGCAGGGCCACAGATGTGACCAAGGTTTCTCTACCCTTCGCTTGGCCTAGAGCCTAATGGTTTGTTTTGTGAAGGAGGCAAAGCAGGTGGTGCCATGCCATCCCTTTTGTTCCAGGGCTTTCGAGAATCGTCTCTGCACCAGTATTGCAAAGCCAGTAAATGAGAAAAACTTCACCGTCTTCTTCCAGTTGAACAGCTGGGTAAACATTGGGCATAACTGCACGGTGAAGTCAGCATAGCCACAGCAAACAAAAAGCTGTACACAAAGAGTTGGCCTGTCAGTGTGACCACTTTAATTAACAAGTCCATGCCAGTTAATTATAAGACAAAAAGAGAGAAACTCCTCAGGCCCAAATCCCTTCTTGAAATCTGGGGTAACTACTGAACTGCAGAATAAATAATAATGACTGAGAGGCTAGGTTATATCGCCTTTTGCTTGGTTTTAGTGTTTTATGTGAAATTTGGTTTGTAAACCATGGTTTATGACTTAGCTAACTGTCTGGGCCAATGAACTGTGGTATATTCAATAAGTGATAATTAGCCAATGAAGGGCTACCAAAATTTTTACCACCACACCGTGGGCGTGGCTTATGCAGGACGCCCTCCATTTTCTTTCAACATCTTTCAGTGCAAATTGGGTGTTCTGGGGTGGAGCTTCATTTTCGCTACCCCACTGTGTTCCCCCTCATCTGGGCAGCAGCCCACCCCTGTAACTAGCCCATCTGAAATGATGCACCACTTCCTTTTGGATCTCTTATCGTCAACGAACCACCTTCTGCCTCATGTATCCCAGAGTTGGCCTTCTCCAGGTCCCAATGTCGTCTGGCGGGATCTAACTGAAGAGCCTTCTCTGTGGTGGCCTGGCCTTCTAGAATCAACTCCCCCTGGAGATTCGTACTGCCCCCACCCTCTCAGCCTCCTGCAAAGTACTAAAAGCTCACCTCTGCTGACAGGCTGGGGGCTGTTATGCCGGGCTATTGGCAACCACAACAGGGGCTGTTGAATTTTAACATTTAGCCCTGGCCGACAATTGAATGTATCATGTATGATAGGATGAATATGGATGATTGTTTTCAAGAATCTGAGTTTTAGAGTATGTTTTAAGTTAGATTTCCTATATGTTTTTTGTGTTCACTTCAGTTGTGAGCTGCCCTGAGTCTGCGGAGAAGGGCACCATAGAAATCTAATAAATAAACAAATGAAATACAGTAACTGAAAAATATATACACTTGTATTCATTACTGGGTGGGTGGTGCCCGATTATTCCTGAAATCCTGTGCATATTTCAACATGGATTTCCAGATTCTCCTTTACATAATCCTTAAAGTGATTTTATTACGGATAAAAGAAGATACGTAGATCAATCATTCTTCAATCGTGTATTATGTAAATAGCAATTTCATCTACTTCCTTGTGCCGCTGAGAAAGTTGTGTGTACAAGCCTTGGAAGGATTTAATTTACTAGGGCTAAAGTTTGCAAATGTTTTCCGATAAAAACATTTCGGCTGACTTGAATGGGCATGAAAAAACTGGGCACAGCTGGGCCTCATAGCAAACGGGAGGATTTGTTCAATTTTTTGGGGGGATTTTCCCAGTTGTCCCTAACCTAGGAATTGGCTAGGGATTGTTGAAGTCCAACAGAACTACGTAAGTGTTGGTTGGGGGAAAGTCCAGCTCTTGCGCCTAGCAGATTCTCCCTGATCCTTTTCAAGGGAATCCCCAGGGACCGAGCCTGGGATCTTTTACATGCCAGGAAGATGCTTTGGTCACTAAGTTGTAAAGACTCTCTCCACCACTCCATTCCATTTCAACAACTGCACCGGCCTGAAAATGTAGCCTTCTTATTTTAGAAACTACCCAGTATAAATCACCTAATGTAAACAAGGCTGTTGCAGAGAAAGGAGACTTTACTTTGCATTTCCCCCAGGGGCCTCTCCTCTCCTTTTTACTTCTTACAGTTCGAGCCTGTTTCCTGGTACTCAGCCTGGGCCTTTTTTCCTCCTTCCCCTTCTTGGAATGCAGTTGGCACACAAGCCGGTGCCTTTAGAGCCGCCGCACAAAAAGAAACAACCCCAGCCAACAGTCGGGGAAAGACAATCCTCCGCTCAGTGAGAATAAATCATCTCCCCTCCCTCTGACGGAGGACACCGGGCTCCGTTTAGCAAGGCGCTGTTAAGGCAAGCCCGACCAGCTGCCAAGTAGGAGAGCCCGCAAATAGAAAACAGCCCTGGGCCCGTTTCTACCCAGCGAGTGAGAAGTAAACAAAAGCCCAAGGCGCAAAGGGCAGTCTGTATCTGGGTGGCTTTGCTGGAATTGTTGATCTTTGTAGATACAATGGGGCGTTGTTGTTGCTGCTCGCTGGCTCGCTTGCTTCCCCTTTTTTTTCCAAAAGAGCCGGTTACATAACCTGTTGTGCAGAGAACTCATTCTGTAGCCTCCTGGCTTGGCCCCAGCGCCTCTCCCTTGAGGTTGCGAAGAAAGAACATTTTGCCGCTGTCAACAGCTGGAATTCCTAGAAGCGAAGTGGGGGGGACGGACAAAAAGGTCGCACAAGGAGCGGGAACATGACAAGCAGCAACGTTAAAAAAAAATTAATAATAATAATAATAAAGAGCTGGGTTCTTAAAAGTTGCGGCAGGGAGGGAAGGGGTGGTAGGAAACATAAAAGGACCTTTGGGGGCTCCAAGGGCAAATTATGAGTTTATCAACTATGAATTTATCCAGTCTTGACTTTTTTTTTACTTCTCAGAAGAAGAAGGACTCCTTGACTGCTGTGGCTTGCTGACTAAGCATATAGCATTTGTTATTTTCTTTCCTAGAGGAATTCTTCTCCCCCCCCCCCAAATGTCTCCTCTCTTTTCCTCTTTTTATTTATTTATTTTTATTTATTTATTTTGTCCAATACACAATGAGGGTTTTAGTGGGTATGATGAAGGTTATAGAGGAGATACTCATAGTAAAATATATCTAAGAAATAATAGAAAAGAAGGTATAGTAATAGAACATATCAATGAAAGAATAGAAGAAGAGATATAGGAATAGAAGAAAGGTATAGGAGATATAGGAGAGCAATAGGACAGGGGACGGAAGGCACTCTAGTGCACTTTTTGTCTCCTCCTTTTACCTTGTTATTCTTAAAGTAGAAGATGGTAATTTCAGGACCAAAAGGAAAAGTTCTTCCCTTCTGAGTGTACAATTCAGGAGAAAAGAGGGCACTTTCTCTTCACAGGCCATGCTGGTGAATCAGTTAGAACACTCATTATTACTCAAGGGTAGCAATATGGGTAGTCCTTGACGTACAGCCTTATAAACTACTACTCACAACTGAGTCCAAAATTTTCATTGCTAAGCCTGAAAGAGGTTGAGTGAGTTTTCTCCCACTTTATGACCTTCCTTGCTATAATTGTTAAGTGAATCACTCCAGTTGTTAAGTTAGGAACACCAATGGTGGGATTCATTTTTTTTACTACTGGTTTTGTGGGCGTGGCCTGATGAGCATGGCTTGGTGGGTGTAGCAGGAGAAGGATACTGCAAAATCCCCATTTCCTCCTGATCAGTTGGGACTTGGGAGGCAGAGAATAGATGGGGCAGGGTCAGTCAGAGGTGGTATTTACCAGTTCTCCAAACTACTCAAAATTTCTGCTACTGGTTCTCCAGAACTGGGCAAAACCTGCTGAATTCCACCTCTGAGTAACATGATTGTTAAACAAATTTGGCTTCCCCATTGACTTTGCTTGTCGGAAGGTCACAAAAACTGACACGGTCATAAATTCTTTTCCTTCTTGGAATGCAGTTGGCACACAAGCCAATGCCTTTAGATCTCTGGGACCGCCTTCTGCCGCACGAATCCCAACGACCGATCAGGTCCCACAGAGTTGGCCTTCTCCGGGTCCCGTCGACGAACAATGTCGTCTGGCGGGACCCAGGGAAAGAGCCTTCTCTGTGGCAGCCCCGACCTTCTGGAATCAACTCCCCCCGGAGATTAGGATTGCCCCCACCCTCCTTGCCTTTCGCAAACTCCTTAAAACCCACCTCTGTCATCAGGCATGGGGAAATTGATTCCCCTGGGCTGTTTCCGTTTTATGTATGGTTTGTCTGAGATGTATGAATGCTTTTATACTAAGGGTTTTAAATTGTTTTTAATCATTGGATTTGTACTGTTTTGTTGTTGTGAGCCGCTCCGAGTCTTCTTTGGAGAGGGGCGACATACAAATCTAAATAATAATAATAATAATAATAATAATAATAATAATAATAATAATAATAAACTACATTTACCGTGATCAAAATTTTGATCACAGAGACTACAGAGATGCTGCAACAGTCACAAGTGTGAAAAATGTCATAAGTCAATCATTCATGAAATGCTTGTAAATTGAGGACTATCTCTGTATTGAAATATTAAGAGCAATGCTAGTTGGGGAATTCTGGGAGTTGGAGTCCCCCCATGTAAAATTGCCAAGGTTGAGAAACCAGGCTCTACAGAATTCCCTTGATTGCTAGTCATGACGTCTCTTCAAGATAATGAACAGCAGAGCCTAAAATGTTTTACACAGCTTGAAGCCATTGATACTGATCTACAGAGGAATCATTGAGTCTGTCATCTGCACCTCCAGAACCGTCTGGTTTGGTTCTGCAACCCAGCAAGACTGACACAGACTTCAGAGGACAATCAGAACTGCAGAAAAAACAAATGCTGCCAATCTGCCTTCCACTAAGGACCTGTATACTGCAGGAGTCAAAAAGAGGGCTACTTGAAGAAAATATTTACTGACCCATCGCATCCTGGACATAAACTGTTTAAACTCCTACCCTCAAGATGTCACTATAGAGCCCTGCACACCAAGACAACTAGACACAAGAACAGTTTTTCCCCAAGCACTATCACTCTGCTAAACAAATAATTCCCTCACCACTGTCAAACTATTCACTAAGGCTGCATTAGTATTAATATCAGTCTTCTCATTATTCCTATCACCCATCTCTTCCCATTTATGACTGTAGGACTGTAACATATTGCTTGTATCCTTACGATTTATTAATATAAATCGTAAGGATACAAGCAAAATGTAGATTGCTTCCTATTTGCTTATTTATACCCTATGACAATTATCAAGTGTTGCACCACATGATTCTTACAACTGTATCTTTTCTTTTATGTTCACTGAGAGCATATGCACCAAAGACAAATTCCTTGTGTGTCCAATCGCACTTGGCCAATAAAGAATTCTATTCTATTCTATTGTTGGACATGTTGCAATATGGTGGAAATTGTTTTATAACATTCAGCTAACTTTGATTTTAAAAATATCATAGTGCCTCTTTCCAGTGGCATCTAAGTACAACAGATGCCATATCCATTTTTTATGGTATTCCCATGATGGTTTTTTTGTCTTTTCCCCAGCCCATGAATGAGATACATTTAAACATTCTTAACTGCATTAATGTTAAGACATCATGTCCCCTTAAGTCAATAACATGCAACAGCCCTTACAAAAGATGTACTGTATATCAATTGATTCTGCCTGCTACCATTACTGAAAGCAGTCAAGTCACCAGTACATGATGGGGTCAGTGTGGCTTGATTCCTCCTCCTCCTTAGACCCTGCTTGGATCTTGCTCTTTGGATCTTCTTTCCCTAAAGAAATAGATAAAAGCATCTCTCTGCAGCTGGTCTATCAAAACTGTATAAGGCAGGAACTGTTCAATCAAAAACACTGCAAGTGCATCAACCCTGGGATTCTTACCAATTTAGCAAAAGATTGAAATGGATAAGAGTGAAATGATGAGATTAATTGTTCTCTCTAATTGCTTACAAAATGGATGATGAAGGAATGTGGGTAGAGCATATAAAGGGATGGGAAGGAAAGGAAGGAAGGAAGGAAGGAAGGAAGGAACAAACGAACGAATGAAAAAAGGAAGGAAGGATGGAAGGAAAAAAGGAAGGAAGGAAAAAAGGAAGGAAGGAAGGAAGGAAAAAAGGAAGGAAGGAAGGAAAAAAGGAAGGAAGGATGGAAGGAACGATGGAAAGAAAAAAGGAAGGAAGGAAAAAAGGAAGCAAGGAAAAAAGGAAGGAAGGAACGAAAAAAGGAAGGAAGGATGGAAGGAAGGAAGGAAGGAAGGAAGGAAAAAGGGAAGGAAGGAAGGAAGGAAAGAAGGAAGGAAGGAAGGAAGGAAGGGAAAAAAGGAAGGAAGGAAGGAAGGAAAAAAGGAAGGAAGGAAGGAAGGAAAAAAGGAAGGAAGCAAGGAAGGAAAAAAGGAAGGAAGGAAGGAAGGAAAAAAGGAAGGAAAAAAGGAAGGAAGGAAGGAAGGAAAAAAGGAAGGAAGGAAGGAAGGAAAAAAGAAAGGAAGGAAAAAAGGAAGGAAGGAAAATCCTAAAGACAAACACTACTTGTGACTGAGCTCCCTACTTGACTCTGACTACCTCATCATTGTCGTCATCATCAATGTCATCATCATCATCACCATCATCACCATCATCATCATCATCTTTATGCCAAGGTGGAGTCAGACAGCAAAGAAAATGGCTTAGATGTGATGGAAAATTCCTGATGCATTCCTGTCCCAATTCTCCCACAATGCTATGATGGATGGGGACATTTTCCTCCATCACTGGTGATGTGCAGAAGAAAACAGGCAGCAAAGCAAGAGGGCAACAAACAATCTCATTGCTTATTACATGCTGCACACATTAAAAAAAACACCTGTTCAGTCAAAACAGATGGAGGATAGTGATCAGCAATGTGGGCAGCAAATTTCATGCCGGCATTATTTTTTGCCAACTCAACATTAGGTGGTTTGCACTTGACTCAGCAAAAGGCCCTTATTCAAGGGCTAGTGATGAGTTAAGGGCAATGCCATGGGGTCAAGAGGGCGTTTTCAGGATAGAGTTGCCTGAGAGTATGTGGAAATACTGCAAGCCCTTTCACAATCTCCCTGAAGATAGTTTGAATGGTTGACTCCAGGTCATTTATTTTATTTTATTTATTACTTAGATTTGTATGCCGCCCCTCTCCGAAGACTCGGGGCGGCTCACAACATGTAAAAAACAAATCATAACCTTGCAAGGCTTAAAAGAAAAGCTCTTTCCCCATTTTCTGCACCATGTATGAGTTTATATGGTACCTCTTCCTAAGAATGCCTCTACTTACAAACTTTTCAAGATAAGAACCGGGTGTTCAACATTTTTTTTGCCTCTTCTCAAGAACCATTTTCCACTTACAAACCCGAGCCTCCAAAACTGTAACCAGAAAAGGCAGGGAGAAGCCTCCATGGGGCCTTTATAATAAAAGATGTAGGATCCAGTTACTTCTGTCACTCAACTCACAGCTGTATTTTGATATCCCAAAAGAATAGCACTTTCATGGCTGTTGAGTTAATAAAAAGGCAAGAAAACCCTATCAGAAACGCTGACACAATTTATTAAGGCTCAGATCTGAGTTTTAGGGACTTGTAGGTAGTAAGCCTTGGGATAGTTCATTTTGTTGTAGCTCAGTTTAAAATCCCATTTGATTTCATCTAATTCAACTCCTCTGATAACCCTAATCTTTGTTTTAAGTTTCATGTAGCAGAACTGGAAGATAGGAGTAGGGTCCTTTAATGTGGAAGGAAACCAAATCTCTACCCTCTTCCCTTTTTTCACATTAGCTTTGCTTTTATTTATTTATTATTTATTTATTAGTTGGACTTGTATGCCGCCCCTCTCCGAAGACTCAGGGCGGCTCACAACAAGTAAAACAGTCACAACAATCCAATTAATTAAAATATTTAACGATTTAAGAAAACCCCATGTAATAGCAAACACACACACAAACATACCATATATAAATTTAACGTGCCCAGGGGAGATGTTTAGTTTCCCCATGCCTGACGGCAAAGGTGGGTCTTAAGGAGTTTTCGGAAGGCAGGAAGAGTAGGGGCAGTTCTGATCTCCGGGGGGAGTTGGTTCCAGAGAGCCGGTGCCACCACAGAGAAGGCTCTTCCCCTGGGACCCGCCAACCGGCATTGTTTAGTTGACGGGACCCGGAGAAGGCCCACTCTGTGGGACCTAATCGGTCGCTGGGATTCGTGCGGCAGGAGGCGGTCTTTTCAAATTCTCAGACAGCTGGTTTCAGTGAAGACTCTCCTCTATCAAATCTCTGCACCTCTGTCAATCCTTCTCTCTTTTCTTTCTCCTTCAGTGGTTGCTCCAGCCAGAAAAGTATGAGCCAAGTTGCAAATTACACCCTACTTACCCTATCGCCCTGTAAGAATATCGCTCGCTCCCAGCCAAAGTGTTCTTCTCAGTTTTTGCAAGGGATTCTTCTCTGACCACCAGATACCTTCAAGGGCTAGGTCACTGGTTCAAAAATTAAGTTAAACACAAAAAAAGATGATCCCAGACTTTGCAGAATCTTCTAAGGGCTCTCTTAATGATATCTCCTGGACCCCAAGAGGGTAATTGTAAGGCTTTGCCCTCATAGCTCACAAGACCTGACATTCCACTTCAAAAACTTTCCCTGCAGGAGTAGAAATTATACATCATCGTAAGAGAGAGATGGGGCAACTAATTGGAGGGTGCTGAAGAAGATTGTATAAACACAGGCCCAACGAGGTGGTATTTTTATCCTTCAAATAATACATAAAATTATTTTTACCGTGCTAGAGCTAAAAAAAAAGGCATTTCTTTTTTTTTGCTGTTCTGGACACAAAATAAACACCAGAGCATTTCTATTACCATCTCATCTTCCCTGTGGGTTTTGCCCCCATTCAACTGGCATTAAGAATCTAAGACAGGCAAAGGTTCTAGCTGCTGCTTTCTCCCTGCTCTTCAAAATTCTCTCTTTTAGGTGCTTGCCCTGCCAGGCTCTATTGATAAAATAATAGTCCTTTATCACCCCACAACCTGCGTCTCTCTGCGTGTTGATAGGGGCCAAGCCTTCCAGTTGCAATGCCAATTCCATTCCCTACAAAACTCCTCACAATCTACCTACAGACATTTTTTGTATAGACTACCCTTGAAGTCATCCAGGGTTGTACAGTGGCACCTCTAACTAAGAACTTAAATCGTTCCGTGACCAGGTTCTTAAGTGGAAAAGTTTGTAAGTAGAAGCAATTTTTCCCATAGGAATCAATGTAAAAGCAAATAATGTGTGCAAAACCATCAGGAAAGAAATAAAAGCTCAGAATTTGGGTGGGAGGAGGAGGAAGAAGAAGAGGAGGAGGAGGACAGTCGCTGCTGAAGAAAGAAAGTGAGGTGAGGGGAATTTTAAAAATCCAAAACTGTAAGGCTTTTAAAAAAAAAGAGGGACTGAGGTGGTGAGGAGGAGTATGCACCTCCCATATACCCGGGGTGAGGCTGCCTCCCATACACTGCACCAGAGAGAGAAACCCAGGGGAAATGGCAGGAAACTGGCCGAGCCTTCGTGCCGCTGTCAAATTTGCTGGGAAATTTTTCCTGCCTTGGGTTCTTAAGTAGAAAATGGTACTTAAGAAGAGACAAAAAAATCTTGAACATCTGGTTCTTATCTTGAAAAATTCTTAAGTAGAGGTTCTTAGGTAGAGGTACCACTGTATTTACAACATATTTTAGTACATAATTTTACTATTTTTTTTGCCATCTTTTGTAACTTACAGATTAGATTTTTATATCGAGGTGTGTGGGAAACTGCTTTGGTCACTCTGATGGATGAGCTTTGGCAAGCCCGAGATGGAGGGCCTTATCCAACTCTCTGGAACCAGCTACCCCCTGAGATCTGGACCACCCCACCCTACTGGCCTTCGGAAAGTGGTAAAGACCTGGCCTGGGGCCGTCGATCTGATGGTGGTAACCATCAAGATCCAGCTATAAATTGTATGGGTTTAACTGTTGCATTTAAATTGTTTTTAGAGGTTTTAGTATTATTTATTATAATTTGGAAGTTTTTGATTGATTGACTGATTGACTGATTGATTGCATTTATATGATGCTCACTCCGAAATGGACTCTGAGTGGCTAACAACGGTTATAAATACAATACAAGTAAAAAACAGTAAAAAAAAACCCCAGTTTTATATTTTTGGTTGTGAGCTGCCTAGAGTCCTTAGAGCAGTGATGGGGAACCTATGGCATGGGTGCCAGAGGTGGCATGTGGAGCCATATCTGCTGGCACATGAGCTGTTAGAAACATAGAAACATAGAAGACTGACGGCAGAAAAAGACCTCATGGTCCATCTAATTTGCCCTTATACTATTTCCTGTACTTTATCTTAGGATGGATAAATGTTTATCTCAGGCATGTTTAAATTCAGTTACTGTGGATTTATCTACCATGTCTGCTGCAAGTTTGTTCCAAGGATCTACTACTCTTTCAGTAAAATAATATTTTCTCATGTTGCTTTTGATCTTTCCCCCAACTAACTTCAGATTGTGTCCCCTTGTTCTTGTGTTCACTTTCCTATTAAAAACACTTCCCTCCTGGACCTTATTTAACCCTTTAACATATTTAAATGTTTCGATCATGTCCCTCCTTTTCCTTCTGTCCTCCAGACTATACAGATTGAGTTCATTAAGTCTTTCCTGATACGTTTTATGCTTAAGACCTTCCACCATTTTTGTAGCCTGTCTTTGGACCCGTTCAATTTTGTCAATATCTTTTTGTAAGTGAGGTCTCCAGAACTGAACACAGTATTCCAAATGTGGTCTCACCAGCCCTCTATACAGCAAGATCACAATCTCCCTCTTTCAACTTGTTATACCTCTAGCTATGCAGCCAAGCATCCTACTTGCTTTCCCTACCATCTGACTGCACTGCTCACCCATTTTGAGACTGTCAGAAATGACTACCCCTAAATCCTTTTCTTCTGAAGTTTTTGCTAACACAGAACTGCCAATACAATATTCAGATTGAGGATTCCTTTTCCCCAAGTGCATTATTTTACATTTGGAAACATTAAACTGCAGTTTCCCTAGCTCAGCTCCAATGGGCATGTGTGTGCCAGCCAGCTGATTTTCAGCTCACATGGAGACTCTGGGAGGGCATTTTTGGCTTCCGGAGGGCCTCTAAGGGGTGGGGGGGAGTTTTTGCCCTACTCAGGCAGTCTCTGAAGCCTGGGGAGTGTGCAAGACAGGCCTACCAGGCCCACCAGAAGTTGGGAAACGGTCTGTTTCTGGCCTGCAGAGGGCACCTGGGGGGCAGGGAGGCAATTTTTGCCCTCCCCAGGCATTGAATTATGGGTGTGGGCACTCAAGCAGGTGCGATAGTGTGTGCGCACACCTTTTCGGCACCCGAGGGAAAAAAGGTTCACCACCATTGCCTTAGGGAAGTGGGCAGCATAAAAATTGAATAAACAAAAAACAAACAAACAAATGCTACTGGTTTGGCCTGGTTCGGACATACCTGTAGCAGTGGCTGCTGGTGGTTTAGAGCAGTGTTTCCCAACCTTGGCAACTTGAAGGTATTTGGACTTCAACTCCCAGAATTCCCCAGCCAGCGAATGCTGGCTGGGGAATTCTGGGAGTTGAAGTCCAAATATCTTCAAGTTGCCAAGGTTGGGAAACACTGGTTTAGAGAACCTGTAGCCGCAACAGTGCGAGGGTCATCTGCCTCAATGCAGCCATTTTTGTCCCTTTTTTTAACCCTCTGCACATGCGCAGAAGGTTAAAAAATCCTGAGTGACTGTGGGGTGCGCATGCACCAATTATACGCTTCCAAACCAGTAAGGAAGGTAAGTAGATTTCACTGCTTGTTCTAACACTGTAGTACCCTTCGGAATGCCAGTCTGTCCATAAACATCTGAGAGTGAAGAAAGGCTGAAATGTCCCAAGAGGTTTATAAAATGTTCTTTGCATAAGTACTTTGCAAAGGCTGAGACCAGCAGGAGGAGGAGGAGAAAGCAACTCGCAATTCCTTGTTTTTTTAAAAATAAAAATAAAGTAGGAGTGGCTGATGGCCTGTGTGCTGGAAACAGCAGCACATGACACAACAGCATCTCCTAAACCAGAAAGATTTAGTAAACAGAAGGATTTAATCAACTTCAGATGAAAAACAAGAGACTCAGCCAAGATTAACCCAGCAATATTCACAAAATGACATCAGAAACTTGCTCTGGATCCATCTCTTCATGCAGAAGATACATATCTCCCTTCAAAGGATATCTTTCTGCCCATTTCTCCTCCCTCAATTCTTCTATGCCTCATGTTTCTTGATAAATGTATCATTTCTTTTATGTACACTGAGAGCATACAGACCAATGGCAAATTCCTTGTGTGTCCAATTACACTTGGCCAATAAAAAATTCTATTCTATTCTATTCTCACCAAGAGCTTTGGTAGTGCAATGGTTAGAGTGCAGTACTGCAAGCTACTTCTGCGGATCAATGGCTGCCAGCAATTTGGCAGATCGAATCTCGGTAGGCTCAAAGTTGACTCAGCCTTGCATCCTTCCGAGGTGGGTAAAATGAGGAGCCAGATTGTTGGGGGCAATATGCTTACTCTTTGTAAATCGCTTAGAGAGGGCTGTAAAGCACTGTGAAGCGGTATATAAGTCTAAATGCTATTGCTATTGCTATCCTGTCCTGTCCTGTCCTATCCTATTCTATATAAACCATAGAGATGCATTTTACAAGAAGGAAGAGGTTGCATGGGTACAATCCAATCCAAGGGCTCTCATTCCAAGTGATGGTCAAGGCTTTATTTGGATAATGGCTTTATTTGGATAACCCCCAATTCTCTCTGGATCCTATCATAGCTCATCACTCAGTGAAGTTGGGCCAATCTAACAGGTCCCTCCTCCCTGAGATGCAGACAGTGCCAGATTGATTACTACTAGGGTATAAGATCTGATCATCATAGGGTAGATATCAAGGGTTTTCTCAAGTCCAGATTGTGTGGCCACGGTTCTGACAAGGAAACTCTTGCATCATCGATGTTTAGATGTTTAAAACATTCTTAAGGTTTGGGTGATTTTGCACTACAAAAAATAAACAAAAAAGGGCATCAACAAACCCCAAATTTTGTGTAAAATGAAGTCAAATTACAACCCTCTAAATGTTATTGATTTTCCACTGTAATCGGCCTTAGACAGCATGGACAATGGTGGGAGACGTCTCAACCCCAGCAAGTTGAGCAACGTTTAGAAGGCCATAGGTTCATGATTCCTAGATTACAGAAGATGGAATCCAGATCCTTTGCAGATTGCAAAGAGATTACCACTTTCTATTTGTCATCTTCATCAAGACAGGTGATGACCTATAGTCACTAACTGATGCTGCAATATTTGGGAGCTCAGAATGGCTGTAATCTTTTAAAGTGAATGTATACAAAGTCAGGACCATAAACTTTAGGACCACTTATACTAGGATCCAAATAATTCTGCTTGCTCTCACATCTCACTGACAAAACCTATGAAGTGTACCCTTTATAGGTCAACAAAAGTTATTTTTAATTGTTTAGTCTACGAATGACTCTGGCTTACGTCAACAGCTCTTGGGGATAAGGGGAATCCATAAATCGTTAATCATTAACGCAGGGATTGCTGAAGATTTCGACGCCAAACATTTGAAAGAACCCCCTTTACTCCAACATACGTTTTTTTTAAAGTGCATTTGTGCTGCCTGGTGATGGTGAAATTCTTGCCTAATCTCGATCAATATTTTATCAATGTATGCTTTCATTCTGTAAAGTGTATTTCTTCCATCATTCTGGTGCCCTTCCAAGAAGCTGGGGTTGTAATTTCTAGAATGCTCAGTTTGCCTTTTGTGTGTTACAAATAGACATTCGTGAAACTATAGTTCAGGAAAATTAAATTGGGGATGACTGGTCCAGGATGAACACCAGTTGGTTACTGTTGTGGTTCAGCCTGAGGCTGCTCAGGGACCAGCTGTGTCTCTGCTGGCTCCATGCCCGGAGGAGGATGACAGCGAAGAGGAGGGGGATGAGCAGTCGGACAGGGGAGAGGAAAGGCAGGAATGGGACGAAGGAGAACAGCAGGAGAGCCCCGGGGGGGGGGAGGCTCTCCCCGGCCAGTAGCTTGGAGTCATTGGGTGATGAAGCACAAGCCGTCATTGACCTGTGACAGAGACGTTCAGATCAAAGAAAGGAGAAATTAAAGAAGTATTATCAGCACTGAATTAGGAAAAGCTGGGCTTGGGTGTGGTCTTCCTTAGCAGGGTTTAAAAGGCAGGCAAGCCCTTGAAGCCATGTGGAGTGTTATCAGTTGGAGTTACGGTGACCTGCTTTGTTCTCGACGTCTCTGTTCCAGGCTTGTGCCCCAGCAGTTTGGAAGACCCGTGGGAGGTGTAGGTCTGCTATCTACAGCCTCGTCTTGGCAGCAAGAATCCTGTATTGCTGCATGGACTTTTGCCTGAAGATACAGCGTTTTCCTGTTTGTAAGGACATTTTCTGTTACCTGTGTTTTTCTTGAATTTTATAAACTGCCTTTGCCTTTTACCGGTGTGTCTGGCTTCTGTTTTTGGGTTGGTCTTGGCTTCCGGAGTGACCCAGACAGAACAGTTACGAGCCAGAACGCTAAATTGCGCTCACCGCGGTGGCTCATAAGTGCTTGCGAGGCCAGCCTGATTTTGCTGCTTCACCTGTGGAGGTAACAAAATTGTGCACGGAGCATGTGTTTCAGCGAAGCATTTTTGCTTCCGCACATGCCGAAACACAGGTGCACCTGCAGCTCCATTCATGACTTTGCTACCTCCCAAAGGAACTCTAGAAATGGCTCTGTGCTGGAGTTAGGAATTCCATAGTCACAGGGAACTCTTAAATAGAATAGAATTCTTTATTGGCCGAGTCTGATTGGACACACAAGGAATTTGTCTTGGTACATATGCTCTCAGTGTACATAAAAGAAAAAGATACCTTTGTCAAGAATCATGAGATACAACACTTAATGATCAAATAAGCAATGAGGAAACAATATTAATAACAATCTTAAGGATACAAGCAACAAGTTACAATCACACAGTCATAAGTGGGAGGAGATGGGTGATAGGAATGATGAGAAAAAACTAGTATTAATAGTAGTGCAGACTTAGAGACAGTGTTGAGGGAATTATTTGTTTTGCAGAGTGATGACGCTCAGGAAAAAACTGTTTTTGTGTCTAGTTGTCTTGGTGTGCAGTGCTCTGTAGCGACATTTTGAGGGTAGGACAGTTTATGTCCAGGATGCGAAGGGTCAATAAATATTTTCACAGCCCTCTTTTCGACTCGTGCAGTATACAGGATCTCAATGGAAGGCAGGTTGGCAGCAATTGTTTTTACATTGTTTTAACATCCTTTAAATAAAATCATATGGAAAAAACGATGCTGTAGCCATCAAAACAAAACTGACTTCAGTGTATGTGAATGTTAGGAAATAACGAGTGTGAACTTTTCTACTTTCAAGAAAAAACTATCACTACTCATCACTGAATGGATAGTGCCTTGTTTGGTCCCTGAAAATGCAAACTATTTTTGACATTAAAAAATATGCAGAGTATGACGTGTAGGATCACATTTTAAGCCCTCACCCATCTAAACAACTTCCCACATTTTAGCCTTCTGCATATTATAAAGGTAAAGGTTTCCCTCGCACATATCTGCTAGTCATTCCTGATTCTAGGGCAGTGTTTCCCAACCTTGGCAACTTGAAGATATTTGGACTTCAACTCCCAGAATTCCCCAGCCAGCAAATGCTGGCTGGGGAATTCTGGGAGTTGAAGTCCAAATGTCTTCAAATTGCCAAGGTTGGGAAACACTGCTCTAGGGGGCAGTGCTCATTTTTGTTTCAAAGCACTGTCCAAAGACGTCTCCATGGTCATGTGGCTGGCATGACTAAATGATAAAGGTGCATAGAACATTGTTACCTTCCCACCAAAGGTGGTCCCTATTTTTCTACTTGCATTTTTTACATGTTTTCAAAATGCTAAGTTGGCAGAAGTTGGGACAAGTAATTGGAGCTCACCCCATTACGTGGCACTAGGGATTCAAACTTCTGTACAGCTGAACTTTCGATCAACAAGCTTGCCGTCTTAGCTGCTGAGCCACTGCATCCCCTTTATGCATATTATACTTATTGATTATTATCCTTATTAGGATAATCATTCAGCTGTTTTTATATCTCTGCTTACAAGCATCAGAATAGGTAGGAAGGAATCCATGATTTCATAAAATGAAGTTTCCCACAGGAGTTGTTATATATGATGACTGCAACAAAAACAAAGTCTCTTGATCCATTAAAGTTAAGTTTATTATGGTTTAAGCTTTTGTGGACTATATCCATCAGAAGCACCCTAAATGCAGCCATTATTGCCATTACTCAGGGCATAAAACGTACTCCCACTCTACTCCCCAGAAGAGTCTAATGCTTTTAATGAGTATTATTGATTGTTTGCTTGTTTTAATCCCCTTCCTTTTGACTCTGCATTCTTCTGGAGGCTTGATTTATGTTTGTATCTAAATAGCAGCTGTCCACAACAAACTTTAAGCATAAGAGAAAGTTACTAATCAGAAGGGCATATTTACTTTCCACTTATTTTTATGATTATATACTATGTAAAGTATTTTGGAAATTCAGTCTTAGAATCGGAATGCCAGTACATTTCTTTCTTTCTTTCTTTCTTTCTTTCTTTCTTTCTCTCTCTCTTTCTTTCTTCTTTTCTCTTTTCTTCCTTCCTTTTTCCTTCCTTCCTTTTTCCTTCCTTCCTTCCCTTTCCTTTCCCTTCCTTTTTCAAAAAAACACTTCTGAGTTTAGTTTGAAATTACTGGTATGAGCCAGAAATGGTAAGCTGCTTCTTAAGGTCCATTGGTTGATTAATTGTTGTATATAAATATATTTATTTTTAAAAAAGTCTTCTCATAAATTTGCAAGCCTGAAACCTCAGTTGGATAGATTTTGATTTTTTTGATTTTCAAATCACTGGGATAAAGCATATTTATTTATTCAACTTGTATGCCACCCAATCCCAAAGGACTCAGGGCGGCTTACAACAATAAAATAGATACAAAAGATAAAAGAAGTTAAACATTTCTAAACTAAAACGTTATAAACGAAAACCCACATAAAGATAAAAACAGTCATCTCATACCCATGCACTCCATTCATAAAATTGGCCAACTAGAATGTAAAATTTATGTCCCCCAGGCCTGCCAGCACAGCCAGGTCTTCATGGCCTTATGAAAGGCCAGCAGGGTGGTGGCAGTGTGTACATCGGGTGGAAGCTGGTTCCAAAGAGCCGGGGCAGCCACAGAGAAGGCCCTCCCCTGTGGTCCCACCAACCTGCATTGCTTAGTCAATGGGACTCGGATGAGGCCAACTCTATGAGCTCTTATTGGTCTCTGGGAGGTATGTGGCAGGAGACGGTCCCATAAATAGTCTGGCCCTGAGCCATATAGGGCTTTATAGGTAATAACCAACACCTTGAATTGTGCCCGGAGACTAATAGGAAGCCAGTGCAGCTCGTGGAGCATAAGTGTTATATGGGTGTAACTCGGTAGCTCTCGTGGCTGCATTCTGGATTATTTGCAGTCTCCAAACACCGAACGCATTGTAATAATCAAGACGGGAGGTGATAAGGGCCTGAATGACTGTACAGAGAGCCGCCTGGTCCAAGATTATGGCTGTAACTGGTGGACCAGGCAAACCTGGGCAAAGGTCCCCCTGGCCACAGCTGAAAGGTGATGGTCAAAACTCAGCTGTGCATCCAGGAGAACACCCAAGTTGTGGACCCTATCTGACGGGGACAATGTTTCCTCCCCCAGAACAATGGACAGGCAGATCGAGGAGTTCTTAGGAAGAAAAGCCCACAGCCACTTGGTGTTGTCTGGGTTGAGCTTGAGCCTGATGGCCCCCATCCAGATCCTTACAGCTTCCAGGCACCGGCACATCACTTCCACTGCTTCACTGACTGGACATGGGGTGGAGTTGTATAACTGGGTATCATCAGCATACTGATGATACCTCACCCCATGCCGTCGGATGTAGATATTGAACAGCAGGGGGGAGAGGACAGACCCCTGCGGCATCCCACAAAGGAGAGGCTGAGAGGAGGACCTCTGCCCCCCCCCACTAACACTGACTGTGAACAACCGGAGAGATAGGCGGAGAACCACCGCAAAACGGTTCCTCCCACTTCCAATCTCTCCAGTCGCCGCAGAAGGATACCATGGTTGATGGTATCAAAAGCTGCTGAGAAGTCAAGGAGCACCAGGATAGAGGAATGTCCCCTATCCTGGGCCCGCCAGAGATCATTCATCAGCATGACCAAAACAGTTTCCATGCTGTGACCATCCCTGAAACTGAAAGGAATCTAAATAATCAGCTTCTTCCAAGGACTGTTAGAGCTGGTGTGTCACCACCTTCTCAACAACCTTACCCAAGAAGGGCAGGTTGGAGACTGGCCTATAGTTCTTCAATTCAACTGGATCCAGGGACGGTTTCTTGAGGAGGGGTCGCACCATGGCCTCCTTCAGAGGCTGTGGGAATGACCCCTCACTCAAGAAAGCATTAATCGATACCTGGATCCAGCCGCGTGTCACCTCCTGACTGGCCGAGACCAGACAAGAGGGACAAGGGTCCAGTAAGCAGATAGAGGAACACATAGCTCCCATAGCCTTGTCCACTTCCTCAGGGGTTACCAGGTCAAACTCCTCCCAAATGATATCCATTTGCATTAATTCTCACAAACTTACTCTATTCCTTGGCTGCTCTTTGGCACAAAAAGCCTAGAATGATCTATGAAGTGAAGCATAATGAGTCTGGTTAAAACCATCAGTTCATATTAGCTTACCAGATTTTCATTAATGGATGCCCAGGAACCTTCTATGTTACGTTTGCAATGTTACAAGAACAGGTAGCTTAGATATGGTAATAGCTTTCCTGAGATGGTTCCCCAGAAATGTAATGACATCACCAACCCAGAGACTATGATGGAGAGTGGTCCACTTAGTCTCAACTACAACGTCAGACCAAAGCAAAATAAAGACTAACTCATCAGTTTGCTCCCAGACATAGCAAAACAAATTACTAAAACAGCAAAGCTTACATCAGACATAAGAAGTAAACAAAAACAATTCTAGAAATGGCAATCTGTCAAATCAGTTTTAAGGATATTTTCAGGAAGCTGGCCAGCAGACCTTTCAATGTTGGGAAAAAAAATATCCTAAGGCATGTTCAAATCATCTCATTTAAGAAGTCTATATGACTCTCTATTTCCTGATTTATCTTTGCAAATGGTCACTTGCATTTTCAAGTAAATGTGCTAGTATTCTCTCCACCCCGTCTGGCCTTTTTTAAGGAACATTCCTCCTGACGTTAAACAAACATAATACAGTGGAACCCCGACATAAGAGCTGCTCTACTTAAGAGCAACTCGAGATAAGAGCTGGGAGGGGAGAGATATTTTTGTTCTACTTACAAGCCCAAATTCGAGATACAAGCGCCAAGGAGCTGTCTCCTGAAGCCAAACGCTAACTTCCGCGTTCGGCTTCAGGAGACAGCTGCGAAGCGGCGCGCGTGTTTTAAAAGGTTGCAGCCGGCCTGCGGGGCTCGGGGGGGTGCTTGCAGCTTTCTTTCTTGCTCTTTTTCTTTCTCTCTTTTACCTTCCCTTCTATTTCTTCTTTTCTTTCTCCTTCCCACCTTCTTCCCTCCCTCCCTCCCTTCACTCATTCCTCTCTTACTCTCCCCTTTCATAAGTTTCCTTGCTTCCTTCCTCTGTTCCTGTCCCTTCCCCCTTTCTTTCTTTCTTTCTTTCTTTCTTTCTTTCTTTCTTTCTTGCTTTCTTGCTTTCTTGCTTTCTTTCTTGCTCTTTTTCATTCTCTCTTTTACCTTCCCTTCCTCTATTTCTTTTTTTCTTTCTCCTTCCCACCTTCTTCCCTCCCTCCTTCCCTTCACTCATTCCTCTCTTACTCTCCCCTTTCATAAGTTTCCTTGCTTCCTTCCTCTGTTCCTGTCCCTTCCCTCTTTCCTTCCTTCCTTCTCACCCTCCGTCCATTCATTCACCCATTCCTCTCTTGATCGCTTAAAGCCGGTCCCTGGTGCAAAAAGGGTTGGGGACCTCTGTCCTACAGGATTGGGTGGCAGAGAAGTTGAACATATGTAAATTTAAAAGTTTAAGAAAGTTTACAAGTTAAGTGAAAGAAACTTCATTATTCATTTATATGTACATGTACATTTCTTCATTAAAAACATGTCTTTCTGCATAATTTAGACTAACTTTGTGAGTTTTTTGAGGGCTGGAACCAATTAAAATTATTTACATTAATTCCTATGGGGAAAAGTCGTTCGAGATAAGAGCTGCTCGACTTAAGAGCCCAGGTCCGGAACGAATTAAACTCGTATCTCGAGGTACCACTGTATAACATTCGAAAACACAATTTTACTCTAAGATAATGTATTATCACACAATAGATATACAGTGTTCCCTCAATTTCCACAGGGGATGAGTTCCGAGACCGCCCGCGAAAGTTGAATTTCCGCAAAGTAGAGATGCGGAAGTAAATACACCATTTTTGGCTATGGACAGTATCCCAAGCCATCCCTTAACACTTTAAACCCCTAAATTACCATTTCCCATTCCCTTAACAACCATTTACTCACCATTATTACTGGTACTCACTATTAAATAAGACACTTAGTAATCCTGATATTTATAAACATAATTATTTATTAACAATAATTATTATTTTTTTGTTATTTATTTGCAAAAATTATTAGTTTGGCTATGAAATATGACGTCATTGGGTGGGAAAAACCGTGGTATAGGAAAAAAACCGCAAAGTATTTTTTTAATTAATATTTTTTGAAAAACTGTGGTATAGGCTATTCGCGAAGTTCAAACCCGCAAAAATCGAGGGAACACTGTATAACACAATATTATGTGTTAGATAGGATGAATGAAGAAGCAGACAGAAGTGGCTTAAAAACAACAACGAGTCTACGGAGAGGGGCGGCATACAAATCTAATAAATAAATAAACTGCATTTTATTTGGCAAATATTTACAACCCACAACTTTCTCACAACAGTCCTCACTCACCCTATCCCAAGGTCTGAAACAAAAGGCAGATTTTTAAGGTCTTCTTGATTGCCATCAGGGTGGAAGCCACATTGATTTGAAGGGAAATCTCATTCTATAGAGCAGGTGACATGACGGAGAAAATTTGTTTCCCCAGGCCTCAAAATATGACAGTACCTAATCAAGGGACCTAAATCATGCTAGCCTTTTCAGATACCATTGAAGATAAACAGTCCCTTGAATAAGCAGACCCTGCGCCATGTAAGGCTTTATGGATCATAACTAGCGCATAGAATTGCAGCCAAAAGCAAACTGGCAACCAGTGCTACTTGGAAACCAAAAATATCATCTCACTCACTCTCATTCCCATCACTGCCCACCAAGCAACAGAAGGAAAAACAGAAAGGTTTTAATCAAGTGATGCCCTGGCACCATCAGATTGGAAGAACCTGATCAACGCGCCAATAACAACAACAAATACAAAGGCCAACTATCATACAATATGCCTAATTTCATATGCTTTCAAAATAATGCAGATTAGAGAGGCTTTCATGCAGGGGTGGGCAGCAGGCAGGACGGGCTGGAACACAGTTCCACCGGTGGAAATGAAGATGCGTGTGCAGCTCCAGATGATCGGTGGCTGTCACTTCCTGGATTACTGGTCTCAGCTCAGCTCTCCTTTCCCCCCCCCCCCCCGCTGCTGCTGCTGCATCTGTGCTCCTTGCTTTTTTCCTCTTTCCTCCGTCCTGGCCTAGGACGAGCTTCCCTCTCTCCTGCCCGGCTCCCCTCCAGCCACCCGTGGCCACCTCCCACGTGAGATGCAAGCAGAAGGTGTGGATGGAAGTGGCGTTGGCAGCATTTATGCTTCTGGCAGCACTTGTTTGCCTAGCTAGCCAGTCTGAGGTGGGGGGGCACCCCGGAAGGGGAGTGCAGGAAACGCGAAGCAAATTGTCTCTCCAGTGAGCGACACTGATAAGGTTGTAAGTCAAGGACTTAACAATTTACTTGAACGATGATGATCGTTCAAGCCACTTCCACCTGGTCACATGGCTGTCAAGCCACTCCTACCCAGTCACATGATCATTAAGCCACGCCCACAAAATAAGCCATACCCACAGTGTGGCAGTAAAAAATTTGGCTGCCCATAAAGGGACAGGCCAGATGTTCAAGCTAGCTTTGAGGAAAGCCAAGGAAGATGAAACATTATTGCTGAAGCATGCTGGATAATTGAGAAAGCCAAACCCCCACCCCCACCCCACCAAAAAACATAAATATGTGTTTTATTGAGTATAGAAAGACCTTCAATTGTGTTGACTGTGTCAAGCAATAGAGTGTGCTTAGAAAAATTGAAGTTTCAGAGCATCTCATTGTGCTCATGCAAAATCCACACAAGTTAGGAAACTGCAGTGCAGCCAGGACATAACCAAAAAGATTTTGTTCCAGGGTGGCAAAAGTTACATACGGTACTTACTTATTCGAACTGTATGCTAAATATATATACAGTGGTACCCCTACCTAAGAACGCCTCTACTTACAAACCTTTCTAGATTACAACCAGGTGTTCAAGATTTTTTTTGCCTCTTCTCAAGAACCATTTTTCACTTACAAACCTGAACCTCCGAAGCTGTAACCGGAAAAGGCAGGGAGAAGCCTCCGGGGGGCCTCTCTAGGAATCTCCTAGGAGGAAACAGGGCCAGAAAAGGCAGTGAGAAGCCTCCGTGGAGCCTCTATGGGAATCTCCTGGGACAAAACAGGGCCTCCACCCTCCCTGTGGTTTCCCCAATCACATGCATTATTTATTTTTCTCATCGATTCCTATGAGGAAAATTGCTTCTTCTTACAAACTTTTCTACTTAAGAACCTGGTCACCGAACGAATTAAGTTCATAAGTAGAGGTACCACTGTATATTAAAGGAAAGGTGGATTGGAAGAAGATGAGCATGGTTGTAACATTGGAGAAAGAAATATTGTATCAGTATGCAACTATACTGATGACAGTACTCTGATACTTTAACTGAGAATGCAAATGATCTGCAAACTCTAGGAATGAACATCAAGCAGCATAGTGAAAAATATAGGACTAAAATGAAATATAAAGAAAACTAAACTTATCCATTACAACAGGTAACAAACTTTGGCATTGATTATGAAAATATTGAAGTGATGGATAGCTTCTGCTCTTTGTTGATCAAGTATCAACAATAAAGGAACTAGCAGTCAGGGAATACACTACAGATTAACTCTAACACTTAGAGTGTTGGGTCATAGAAAACATATTCAAAGGCCGTGAAGTTTCTATAGCTACAACGATTGAAACTACACAAGGACGTTTGAAAAAGCCAACCAAAAAGAATATTATTGCTTTTGAACGTTTTTGGGAGACCTTTCCTGAGAATATGACGGAAAGCTGAGAAATCAGATATATGAATCGTTGAACAAATCAATCCAGAGTTTTCATTTGATATGCAAACGACCAGAGTGAGACTTATCATGCACAGGACACATTAAGTGAAGACCAGGCTCTCTGGAGAAGGCTCTGGTGCTGTGAAAGGTGGAATGAAAGAGAAGAGGATAACTAGCAGCAAGGTCAATGAACTCAATTACATTGCTGATGAATGTACCACTGGAAAACCCGAGGGATTTGATTGGAAACAGCCTTCTTGGAGAAAATCTATCTGTAGGGTTGCTATGATCCATACGAAATTGATGGCATATGGACATTGTGTGTGTGTAAGTGTGTGTGTATATATACAGACACACACACATTCATTCCGATTAGGATCACTGTCAATAAAATTGAAATTCCAGCAAATATGTCTAATCGTGTATCTTACATTAGCATTTAGAAATATTTTGGCAATTTTTACCCATTTAAATCCTCTTACCCAAGAGCCAGTTTGGTGTAGTGGTTTACGCACTGGACTAGAAACTAGAAATTCATGGGTGAGATTGATTTAAATCCTCTATCTGGTGTTAAGGTAGTACAACATTTCTCCATCTATCCCAAGAATGGATGGAGAACATTTTAACCTAGGTCATTACCTATAAAGCCCTTCATGGCACCGGACCAGGGTATCTACGAGACCGCCTTCTGCCGCACGAATCCCAGCGACCGGTTAGGTCCCACAGAGTGGGCCTTCTCCGGGTCCCGTCAACAAAACAATGTCGTTTGGCGGGGCCCAGGGGAAGAGCCTTCTCTGTGGTGGCCCCGGCCCTCTGGAACCAACTCCCCCTGGAGATTAGAATTGCCCCCACCCTCCTCGCCTTTCATAAGCTCCTTAAAACCCACCTCTGTCGTCAGACATGGGGGAACTGAGATACTCTTTCCCCCTAGGCCTTACAATTTATGCATGGTATGTTTGTTTGTATGTATGTTTGGTTTTACAAATAAGGGTTTTTTAGCTGTTTTAGTATTGGATTTACATGCTGTTTTTTATTACTGTTGTTAGCTGCCCCGAGTCTATGGAGAGGGGCAGCATACAAATCCAATAAATAATAATAATAATAATAATAATAATAATAATAATAATAATAATAATAAATAATAATAATAAAAGAAAAGGGACCAGTTTGGTAGAGTGAGTAAGGCAGCAGGCTAATAACTGGGAGGCTGAATTCTAAGTTAGCTGGGTGATTTTTGACCAGTGACTTTATTTCAGCCTTAGAAAAGCAGTCATCTGAAAAGCAGGGTTTCCAAGTGGCAGTCCATGAATTCGAGATATTAAGGTTTTAAGATTGAAGAGAACTGTGATGACAGAAGTGCTGAAGTTCATGTTTTCAGGCAAGAGCCTTCAAAAGGACTAAGAAATGCACAAGCTGCATGACATGAATTAAACTAATAGGTAACACACTATCTCGGTCCCAGTATTATCCCTTGATCCTTTGGCTTGTTTAACAAGCAACATCTCTGTCCAGGGTTTTCTCTAAGCCTTTTCCAACTGCTGACCACCCTTCCAAGTCAACCGAAATCTATCTTGGCATTAAACTTGCTACCATCTTCCCACTTCAAATCCCAATCCTTCCGTTGCTGCCTCTATGCCTAGTCACTGCATACAGCAGGGGTCCCCAAACTTTTTACACAGGGGGCCAGTTTACTGTCCCTCAGACTGTTGGAGGGCCGGACTATTAAAAAAACCTATGAACAAATCCCTA